>NC_036839.1:10441280-10588334 GCF_002910315.2 Salvelinus sp. IW2-2015 | reverse complement strand
TGGACAATGACCTCAAGCATTCTTCCAAAGTTGTGGCAAAATGGCTTAAGGACAACAAAGTCAAGGTATTGGAGTGGCCATCACAAAGCCCTGACCTCAAGCCTATAGAAGATGTGTGGGCCGAACTGAAAAAGCGGGTGTGAGCAAGGAGGCTACAAACCTGACACAGTTGCACAAGCTCTGTCAGGATGAATGGGCCACAATTCACCCAACTTATTGTGGGAAGCTTGTGGAAGGCTACATGAAACGTTTGACCCAAGATGAACAATTTGAAGGCAATGCTACCAAATATTAATTGAGTGTATGTAAACTTCTGACCCACTGGGAATGTGATGAAAGAAATAAAAGCTGAAATAAATCATTCTCTCTACTATTATTCTGACATTTCACATTCTTAAAATAAAGTGGTGATCCTAACTGACCTAAGACAGGGAATTTGTACTCGGATTAAATGTCAGGAATTGTGAAAAACTGAGTTTAAATGTATATGGCTAAGGTGTATGTAAACTTCCGACTTCAACTGTGTAAAACAAAAGTTTATGTACTCATATTTGTGAGATGTAAATTATTGTAAAAAGAAAAAAAGAAGGCATCACTCATTTACACCCCAGCACATTTTGATGATTAGATTGAATGCATGGCTGCAAACTATCACTGTCTGATGTCATCATGCAAAATGTCAATGTGCTCAGATGCATTGGCTTGCTACCAACAAGAATTTACCCTGAACCTGTGAACTGATTTTTCCCCCTTCTGCTTCACCATGTGTAGTGAATGTCTTTAACACATCCATGCACATGTAATCTGCTCATGTTTGTCATGTAAATTGTGCATGTTTTTTCATCATAGACTTCTCAGTCCAAGGCAGAGGGACAAACACCACTGGCACAGATCATCTCTGCTTTGAGATAACTTATGAAACGTGGACAATATTAGCAATAATACAATTTGAGTGTGACTGACCTAGCTATTAGTGTTTGTCTTGTTCTAACTCATATTGCTATCATCAATGTCATCTTGTGGATACAGGGTGAAGCAAATCCCGAAAAACAGTTGCAGATTCGGTATTCAAGCTTAAGCTCAGAGGACATATGACACCGGTCAGTTGTCAGAATACAGCTGAAGTTCTGTGCTTTTTTTTAGGACAAAAGCAGAACCATGCCCCACAGATATTGCCTCAACTTTGTCAAGTGGCACATTCAAATGCAAGGCCTATGGCCAAATCAAAAGAAAACGGAGGAAATATTTTTGCCTGTTTTGACATGACCGTTTTTGAAAGTTCAAGCAGAAAACCAATTATAATGAGCAGTGCAAAGCCCGAAGCCTATCGATGCCACTCATAGATAATAAAACAAGAGAAAATGGAAAATAAGACTTGCAGTAAGCCAGTGCTTATAGCTGGTGGAGCTATCCACCCAACACTGGATATCATATTAATAGTGTCTGTTTGCTGTTGAGTTTCCAAGCAGCTGCATTCTAGTACAGATCAAATCAAGTCAGGATTAGAAAGTAAAAGAGCATGGTTTAAGGTAATCTATCCCACAGGAGCCCTGGTCCAATTCATCAAACAAAGCTTACAACTACACCCCCAAGTGTTTTTCGCCACTGCATGGCTAGAGGCACACATGCTTGAAATTATTTATAAAATACATCCATAGATTTTGCATGAGTGGAGGGTTCTCCCCTCCCACTAGTATGATTGTTTTGCCTATGTGTATTGCGGTGCCTGACTGTGTGCGCGCACTTGAGTGTGTGAGCATGAAGAGAACATTTGTTATGCAAACACAAGTGTATTATATGATGCATGCTGTGTTGGACACAGGCTTCCACATGGTATATATAGCTATGTTCATGTCTCAGCTAAGGATGATACTATGAGAGTTCAGATTCTGTTGTGGCTGCTCTTCTGCCTGATCCTTTGTGGAGGGCCCCATTGAGCTCTCTCAGGGTTGAGGGTCGAGGGGGGCAGGGGAGCGTGTGTCACGGCAGACAGGGGAGATCCAGCGCAGGCTTTACCAGAGCTTTGTCATATCACTAGGAGATTAAGGACAGACACATGTCAAACCCTGCAGAGCCTGCTGCAATAAAACACCTGCCAACGGCCAACCTTCTGGATCCGCTCAACCCCAGCCCAGAACCACACGCGGTTCCTAAACCACAAGGCCTAACACTACAGCTTTACAATGGTTGTTCTGATATAGATAAGGTAACACGGACACCACTGAGACTAGAGTCATCTTCAAGTAGGTCGCTCGGGGAAAAGAGTATGTGTCAAATATGCTAAGATGTCATTTATCTTGTGAATATGGTTAAAATGATCCCAAGAGAAAAACAGATCACTTCAAATACTTTGTGAGGTTGAACGTATCGACTTACATATTCATTTAACTTAAAAATCCCTCACAGGAAATATTAAACATATGGAAAAGGAAAGTGAGGTTTGAGGAAAACTGGATATTTTACATGAAATCCGGTGAAGAGGGCTGACAAAAATGGTCAGCCTATGAACATACGTTCCCAAGCTTTGTTCTTCTTGAGTGAGTTCCTTTTAAGTAAGAGGAGAACGAGAAGGAGGAGGTCTCCAAGAGTACCAACTACGAGCAGGATCAAGCTCAATGAGCCTAGCTAATCTAGAAGGTCTTCAGAAATATGGACTGGAGGCTGGAGATATTTTCCCAACAAGAAGCCAAAAGAAGTGCGCAGAGAGAACACTAGAATCACTGACCTTCAAACAAGCTCTCCCTCCATATAGAGTATGGGAGACATGCACAATCCATCAAAAATGCACATGAACTTTACTCTTCAAATACTTCCTGCTTGAATAACAGTCAGTGGCTCAGCTGTGAATATTGCATAGACTCATATTGTATTCACAGAAAGTTGAATGGCAACTGAATAATGTGCAAATGTATTTAAAAAAAAAAAAAAAATATCTTTAAAAAATATGGCCTGTGGTTTAGGGCTCTGTAGAAATATCTTCTTTAAAAAAAAAAACTTCAATATTGTTACCTTGGGAGAATGATTTATACATATTTATCTATCATTGTATTTTTTTATTATCTGTTTCATACGCTGTGCGAGTTACAAACTTGAGCGCTTCTCATTGTTTTTGGATTGTTTGAAAGGGGACCTTGCTCCTTAGCCCCCTAGAGTCAATGTCCGTGACCCCACGGAAGTCTAATTAGCATAAGAAAAAAATCCCCGTAAAATCGGTCAGTTTAAGCTATTACATATTTTTCTGAAGTAAATGTGTTGATATGAATCACTTTTGAATACTCATGGTTAAAAAATGTATTTCTTTGTGAAACCAACAAAGGCAAAAAAAATGGAACAGAATCAATCAAATATATATAATGCATCTGCGTCCAGTATAGTAGCCATGAAATTGCCCTTCCCAATGTCCCCTTCCAGGAATGAAAAGATCCGTGTTAATTTCCAGGCCCTCTTTGATTGGGTGAACCTGGCTCCGTCTCGCGTGGCATGGCTACCACAGGTCAGTGGCTGGTGCAGTGTACCATGAAACAAACAAATAGAAAAAGGCACCTTGTGGCACTCTACTTTCACCAGCGACTGCAAGCCTGCCAGGTCCCTGTGACGAAAACCTGTGCCTCAGAAACAACCGAGGAGAGAGGGAGAGAGAGAGTGGGAGAAGGAGGGGTAAGACAGAGATGGGGGCGCAGAGGGAAAGAGAGGGAGAGTCGGAGCAGGGGGGAAGGAAAGGGGGGACCAAACGAGAGAGGGATCGGGAGAATAGGAGAGACAGGCCGATCATCCAGTGTGATAAGATGTGTAAAATAAGTCTGATTATCACAGAAGACTGGAAGCAACAGACAGACAGTTGGGAGTCATCTCAAAACTCAGGAGGGAAGACAGAAGACAAGAGGTCACAATTATATCCCGCCCGCTCCTCTTCCCCTCCGTCTCATGAAGTGAGGTAATATATTCGGTTAGTTCCTGTATGGCGCTGAGGGGAAATTCTAATTAAGGGTGGAGGGAATTTTGACACCTGAAGCAGAGATCAATATTTAGCATCGTAATCAGCAAATCCTGATGGCTTGACAGTGTCACTGTGGTGCTCTGGAACTCTCCATTACTCACTGGGAGAGTGGAGGCAGGCCTCGGCTAACCGACCGGCAGACTCCTCTCCCAGCCATCATGAATCACAGGAAGTGATGCTCCATTTTGTCTTGTTTTTATCTTCAGTCATCTTTTAAAAAGAGAGCTGATACATAGGAGCACAAAGAACACAAATAACACATTGCAAAATGCCTGGGCTAGGGTAGGTTATACAGCGACATCACAGCTTTACCACCTCTAAACAGTTTTCTTTCCTCAGCCACGTCACCCGTGATACAAGTCAGTATTCAACGTCCATCCATGTCTGAGGACGTTGGGAGATGACGTGGAAAATGTCCATTAGGGGCAACAGTGAGCGCTGTTACCTTCAAGTAGGTTTCGGTTTTGCTAGGGCATTGTGGACGGGGATGGTGTGTGGGCGTAAGCATCTTCCTCTGATTCCGAAGGTTGGAAGTTTGAATCGAGTGATACAACAACATTTTTGAATTTTGTATTAAGCCTATCCCAGACCTTAACCCTTACCTTAACCATTTTGATGTAATGCCTAACCTTAAGATGTCGGAGTTTATGCCTAAACTTAACCCTAAACACTTCTAAATTTTACGTTTGAGAAACATGGATAAACGTCTAATTCTGATGTGAGACTGTGAGAGCTAGTTGGTCATTTTATTTAAGTTTCAGGAAACCCAATTGGGTCATCTGAAGAGGAGACCCAATTCAGTGAACTACAGGTTCTGTAAATAAATAAAATAGAAAATGTTTTCTTCTTGATAATGTTTTTTTGATAGTATTCATTTCCAATGCATGCACAACGCTCGCTCGCACAACTTCGCTCACACACACACACACACCACACACACACACACACACCCACACACACACACACACACACACACACACACACACACACACACACACAACCCACCACCACACACACACCCACACACACACACCACAACACACACACACACACACACACACCTAAACCCAACCCTAAGTTTAAAATAGCCTTTGTCCTCATGGAGACACGGGAAAATGGAGACACGGGACTTTTGGAAGTTTTGAACACAAGGGTAGAAGCCAATCCAAAGACACATATATTCACACACATGAAGTAAGTGCAACATTTCCAACATGTGAACAGCACTCCAGAGCTGACACCACCACTGACCACACATGCAGAGCGTGTACCATGAACATGGTGTTGTTGCGCGACGGGAGGCGAGAGGAGAGGGTGAGGGGGCGACCAGGGTGTCCCCTGTCACCTCGTGTCAGCCCATCTCCCTGTTCCTGCATGTAGCTGACATGCACGTGGGTACTTACCACCCCAGATTGCTCCAATTAGGGCCGTCCCACTGTGCGTCCATTGCTTAGAGTGCTTGGGCGGGTGACAAGAAATGGTCTGGGATCTGTCTCTCCGGTGACATACGAAGGAATTTTAAGGGGGGATAGTGAGGCAAACACACACCGCCGCATGCTGGGCCCAGATAGGTAGATAACAAAGAGTCACTGTAAATGAGTGGCAGGGACCAAGGCATTGAGGATTCTCTAATTACTAGCCGAATCTATCTAAGTCAGTGGCCTTCTAATTTGATTTATAGAATGCATGAAACCCCTTGGAATAATGCCCTTATTAGAAGGACAGAATTGAAGGGGGGACAAGAGGTCCACGGAGGGGAGATGGGAATCTGGAATTTAAGCATCAATTACAGTCAAAGGGAGAATTAATAGTTGTTAATCCACACAAACTTGCCTGTCTTCACACACTGCTTTCCCATTTGGAGGACACACACCACACACACCACACACACACACACACACACACAAACACACACACACACCACACACACCAACAACACACACACACACACACACACACACAACACACACACACACACACAACACAACACACACACACACACACACACACACACACACACACACACACACACACACACACACACACACACCACACACACACACACACACACACACACACACGTGCATGCGCACACACACACGGGCCCGAAACACACTCGTAAGCAAAAAACACGTGCACATGCGCACGCACGCAACACACACCACACACACACACACACACACCCACACAACACACAAACACACACAACACACACCACAACACACACACACACACACACACACCACACACACACACACACACACACACACACACACACACACACACACACACACACACACATACCAGTAAAATTAATCAAAATGTACCTTGAAAAAGAGGATGCAGCAAAAAACAAAGCAAAGAAGCAGAGAGAAAAGACATAAATATCTTTTACTCTAGATAGTCCTATTATTTAGCTGAACCGCAGCTCAAAGGTCTTTAACTCTTTAACTGAATTCCTGTCTGCCAAATTCAATTGCTGTCAGTCTTCTAGGGCCACAAACGTAATATGTGCATTTTGATTGAATTTTGCCCCAAAATACATATACATATATTTTATTTGGTTATCGAGAGAAAAAAATCAATACTTATATCTGTACCTTGTCATTTCTAAATGCATCATGAGCTAGCAAAATATCCCTCTAATTCCATTTGACCAAACCACATAGGTTGTTCATTCTGCACTATTAAAGATTTTAACATTTACAATGTCGCTTTTGCCCATTGGTTGCTGTTGTTTGTCTCCCTGTAAGGAAAAATAACATTTTATACATCTAGAAATTGAATTAAGGTCAAACTCTTAACAAATTACGATAAATCAAAGCTGCAACTTGCTTGCATCGATGCTTTGAGAAGAAATTCAAAGTACATATCGTTAAGTTTTCAAAAGAACTAATTTAGATGCAGTGCAGCAATAAAAGAAGAAATGTATGTTATAATTCCTATTATTAAGTCAACGTCTGTGACACCTCACTACAAGAACGTTCATAATGGTGATTAACTCATAGCTTTCCATATTGTTTGAAAGATTGCGAATCATTGCTCCATAAACATAATTATGTATGCTCAGCCCGTCAAAGTGGGATTCAAGATAGTCTGGTCAGTGTTAAAAAGCTGTTGTGTGTTTCAAAGGATAGTGCCATTCTGCTGTTGCCACACTGTCAGTCACACAGAAGCAGTATTTGGACAGGCAGTTGAGAGGTCTGCACTGCTGCCAACTCCTGCCTTTTAAACATCCCTTTCTCAGCGAGACAGCTATGTGTTTAGTGCCAGTCAAGTCTTTATCGTTGCCCCCTCCTCTCTCTCCTCCTCCTCCTCCTCCTCTTCTCTCAAAGTGTCTGCACAGAGGAGAAATGATTCTGAGAAACATAGTGAGACCAAAAGGTACATTGTGATGGGTCTATCCCCCTTTTCGATAAAGAGGAAAGCCAATACGTGAACAAAAGCATCTGCGACAGCAAATTCATCAGTATTACTTGAATGGAGGAACAAGCTCATACAGCATTACATGGCTGACAGGGAAGATGAATCAGGCCACGAGGGACATCACGAATCCTCATAGCCCCTCGTGGCCCGTGAAACAGACTGAAGTATGAGCGAGTAGCGGAGAGGAGATACCATCACACGGAGACTGTCTGTCTGGGCCACCGTATTGTGGTCCAGTCCTGTTCGAGTGTCTCAGATGATCATGCTTGCTGCCAAAGTTGGGCTGACACACTTGACAAACCTCCGCCGCGTGAACGCCATCACTCACACTTCCACGGCGTGTCTGTCATCATGCTCAAACAATCAGGCACTGACACCTTTTCACGTGAATGAAGATCCTTGAGACTGAATTTTTTGTTGTTGAGGATTGGCCTTTAAGAAAACCAGCCAGAGTAGCACCTCTCTGTATAAGGAGAGACTTTATAATTTGCAATAATGGCACGCCAATGGAGGGAAATTACAACAAAAAAAGTGGATCTTAAATATCCTTTTAACTGGCAGAAACAGATCCATTGTAGACAGAAGTCTTGTTTACTTGGTAAAATGGCATCAATTAGGAGTGGAAGGCAAAATTAGCATATTCTCTTAATGGACTGGCCTTTCTTCTGCCGCTCGCTCCACAGTGATTGTGGAAGGGACATGTTAAGGGAGCATGAGAAAAGGTCATGTGTCTGCACCATTCAGGTGATCATATTTTTCACAAAACAGTTGTGCATTCTCAGTGGCTATTGTCATGTCATATTGAAGCTGATAAGAACATTTCTTGGTAAAAAAAAATGCACTCACTTTGAAAATACATTTTCTGACAATTTTATTTTCCAAGACAGCACATAAAAAAAATGAAATGTAGTTGAGACAGACATTTACAGTTAGTTCATTCAATATTCGGAATATGCTCCAATGATTAGGCTCAAAACGTAGAAGTAAAATCTGATGAACGTTCATGATTAAATACATTTGTGACAGTATAACCCATGAGAAAATTGTTTTTAGTTGTATCATATCACAACAACACAGTAATATTTTGTGACAAATATGGTGAAAAATATAAAATGTGAAGTAATGACAGTTCTTAAAAAACATGAATACAGTGCAATTTGAGTTTTGAGACTTACATATGCTCCTTCTTCTGAAAAGAAATACAGACACAAATTAGAGAAATTAACAGGCAACTTAGTGACGTAGTCAATATCGTGACTGTAGGACTGAGCTAGTCAATTTGAATGATTCACCAATTCATTTTCATTATTATCGCGACCACCACAGTAGAAGCTAATTAATTCCAAAAATGATATTTCATCATCAATATTGAAATAATTGTCCCAGGAAAGTGCCTGTTCCCCCCCACTAAAATGAGGCAGGATACTGTAGATACCCTCCCCCTCACCATCCCCTCCTCCCTTCTCTCACCCAGAAGCCCCACTCCAACACCCCAAATTGACTGGTCTTGCACAGTTGCAGCTGAACAAGAAAGGAATTGCTAGTGTCAAGACACAGTTTAACAAATATGACATCTCCTCTGGCATGGCTGGTAATATGAAATATTGATTTATGTGCAGTAAAAGGTCTTATAAAAATGATCACATACACATGAGGGATTAATGCGCGGAAGATCAAATATAATTTCATTCTTGACGCTAGACTGTCACCTATGGTGAAATGCTAAAATAAGAAATCAATATTATCTATGAATGTCAAATTTAATAAATTCATGTGGATGAAAGCTGGCCAAGTGGCTCCCAGGAGGTTGAGAGGGATAGGTTACCACACTCAAGCATCCCTCATGTCCCCAGTTCTCCCGCTGCCAATTTGAGAGCAATATTGGTGTAAAGGGTTTTCAGCCCGTTATGTATGGCCATGTTGTAACAAATTCCTCCTGGAATATTTAACTGTTGAGACTGACAATGGGCTGCAGAGACCATGGCAGTTCGTAGCCTGCAGGTTGTGTAGTTAACAGCTGTTAGCTTTGGCACTTCTGCCTATTGCCCCCTGGATTGAAACCTGTCTATGTGGCAGCTGCCAGTGACAAGGAGAAGTGGAGAAGTCACAGACCACTAAAGTATAATATCCCCCAGCATGCATCCTGGATCAAAGGACAAGACATGTTCACATAGATAAAGCACTTGTATTGAGTTGGATGCTATTATGGTACCAGTGCATTTAATGATTTACAAAAAATCTAAACGGGAGGAAATATGATTATGTAATGCATATAATTTTCTGAAACAAATATTTTGACAACTTTAAAATGTGGAATAGTATCAGTTAGCAGGGATGTGGACAAATCATACAATACAATGCAGTGCAGTTCAAAAGTTAGTGCAATTTGAAATGGGCCAAAATATTGAAGTATTGTATGAGCGAGACAATGAATATTGAACTACAACCTTCACAGCAGACTTCTGTTCTATAATTTCTATCTCAACATTACATCAATTAACTCTGTGGCTCATGTTTCCCTTTCCATAGCTTGTTGTCTTGTATTGGCTACTGCTTTTCAAGTGAGTGGTACTTGTGTTCATTCAAATGTTTCCCATTACCAATTGATATCCTTTGCATGTGTTGGATCAATTTATGTAATCAATGTTGGGTACTGCCTCTCAGCCACCAAAAGGTCACAGACATGGGAAAGAAAATCATCTGAGGGGAACCACAGACGTGGACAGAGATTATTGGGCTACAACAACCTTAGCATGTTAGCTAGATCAATGATTTTAGACAAACCAACCCAGATGTAATTTTTTACCTTCTCATTTTAGCCAATTTTCCTTCGCAGCAAAGGCCCTCTGTACACAAGTGTGTAGCAGCTGCATAATCCCTTTTTACAATGTCAGGGCTATTAAATGAGGAAACAGTGCAGCTGCTAATATCCAATAAAGCCACCACAATATCATCCCTATTAAACATTCATCTCTGTTGGCTTAAGGAGTTCTCTGAAAACGGGAGGAAACCATGACAAAATGTCATCAAAGAAAACATGTCTTTCTTCCTCAACAGAAGGAGACGGACAATTTTCAGAGTCGCCTACATGAAAGCTGTCGTAAACGAACAGGGCCCAAACCTCAGAGAACTTTTCAGGCCTGCTCAGGTGACCACGGTATACCGGCTTGTCGCAAATTTAGAGGCACACGCCGCAGAAATGTGCCTGTCAATTGAAGCAATCTACTGCCACAGATATTAAAAGTGAAAGGGACGGAGGAAAATAGCAAATTGTGCGGTTACATTTAAAGTGGCTAAATCAAATTCAGAAGATCACAACTTGAGAGATAGAACCCAGTTTATTTCTCCTTCCTTTCACGGGCTTATGTGCTCTGTCAGATGAAAGCGGAGGAGAGAGTGGTGCTGATGGAGAATGGAGGGAGGCTTTGAGCTGGAAGAGGAGGAGGCAACGCTGCCTCTTGAAGAAGGGGGCCGAGGTGGTGATAACCGAGGAGGCCGCGGGAGCCCCTCTCCGCTAACTGAGGAAGGTGCTCCAACTTATCGGAGTCCACATGCGGGGAATGATTAGCCTCCTCTGGGCCGATTACTGCCAGCTCGTCGGGTCAAAAGCAGGCCAGGATGAAAGGGGGAGAGATGAAGCCTCCTATCCTGCCTCCAATCATCCATTACCAGTCAGACAGAGGGGCTTGTCCCCCCCCCTCCCCCACCTCCCCTCCCATCTCTCTACATGGCATGTCAGTCTGGTACATATGAAAAGCAGAACCATAATCAGAGGCAGCACTCTCTCTCAGACTGATGCCAGGACAGGGACTGACCGCAGGTAATTTATGGATCTGACTCTCCCAACTCCTTGATATGTTATTTATTAATTTTAGCTTGTTTAGGAACTATCCTCATCTAGCTGCAGGATGACGCAAAGTGTTCCGTCTGTTGACATTATTGATGTAAGGATGCCAATCTTCAGTCGCATTAATAAAAATGTGAAGCAGCCCTCCAGATAGCCCAGTGACAGACACCAACAAAAAAGCAATCGGCACAGATTGATCAAAAGCACAAAGGTGTTCGCTGCTAATCAAATCATGTATTTCCTAGACTTCCTTAACAGAGACGAACCGGTCAATTAATCTGACCCATCGAAAACCATGGCAGAATTTAATAAAACACAACTAGTTCTAACAGCTACCACTCTACATACAGTATTGTACATGTGCCCAACCTACATCTGCATCATTCTCAATGAAATGTCAACATTTTGAGGAAAATTAAAGGTCAACGGTCGAAATCCAAGGCTGAAACTGTGGAACCGTTCTCCTCGTTCCCAAGTGGGTGGCTCCAGTCCAAGTATCCAGGGGCGCAAATTTGGTTTTAGAAGTGGGGGGGGGGGCATAATATTATTATATACATGTATATATATATTTTTATCCAGTTGGATAAACACTCCAAACAGCCTACTCGACTGCGCTGAGGCGTCCGCATGGTCCTAAAGCACACCGTTGCCTCATTTTGTATCACATTCCAATGATACAACTGCAATTTCAGAATGTGTGGGTGACATGTCCCCCCCCGTCCCCGGTCACAGTTGCGCCCCTGCAAGTATCTTTACCTACTGTTACACTCTGTATGCATTCCCAAGACACATTGGTATTATTAGTTCATCATGGGCCAGTGTAGTGCAGCTGACCAGACCCACCCCTAGCCTATGTTACCACAACCCTCAAGATTAAGGTCAGCGCTCTGGCCAACTACTTCTCAGTCTGCTCTCATTAATACAGGATATAGGGAACAGCAAGGCAATTGTTTGGGGCTGGATCTCTGATGAATGGAGTGTAAAAATTCTCTCCCTATGCTTCCATGCACAGGTCAGTCCAGAGGTCTATACAATACAACAGAATAATTCCTTGTTCAAGAACTTCAATTGTGCCATTCCAGTGACCAATCTATTTGGCCATATGGAGAGCTTAGTCTCCTGGGAAGGGACCGGGGCGTCTCTGGGTGGATTTAGGGCAGATCAGTGAAGGGAGGCTTCACTCTGTCTCTCAGGACCTGCCTGGTTGCGGGTCAGCCTGCGGGTCAGCCTGGAAGCACTAGTGGGCACTGCTTATACAGGCTTGAGTCAGGTACTGACATGACCAAAAACACCACATAGAACTGATTATATTCACTGATACAATGTGGTTGATATGCCTTGATCATCTCACAATGCATCCACACTAGTCCACAGAAGGGAAAAAATAAAGAAAACTACATTGGAATGATCACACTGACATGCTTGCTATTCATTTTTTTGTGAGGATATGAAACCTGATGAAATGCAGCAAAAGCCTCTGGTAGCTACAAAGACATTTTCCAGATGAGATGAATTGCCGAACAGGAGCGTATAAGGCTGATTTAAAACAGATCAGGTAAAGCGTGAAACACACCGAGAGTCTCACTGACGATAGACTGCCGAAAGGTACTTAACACAGTGGGAGGCCATCTTGCTAGAACAAAAGCGGTCCCTGTTGTGTGCCGACCCAGTAGCGACGAACCTGCCGTTTCTGCTTTTAGAACCGCAATGCTCGTCAGTGGCCAACAACTTGACTTTGAGCCAATCAGAGAGCACAAACCCACACATGGGGGAGCCAACAGGAGTGACAACAAAAAGGAAGAAAGTTGCATTTTCTCCGTACATACACGGTTAAATGTCATGAGCCAGTCACACTTCATATACAATGTAGGCTTTGGGATAAATACTTCTTCCAAGCTAGCTAACCCCTGTAGCTAGTATTGACATTATAATTAAATCACAATGGATTAGTTTAAATGAAACAGCTGCCTGTGTTACCTACCGAGTTAGTGCAGCGTCTTTAGCTAGATGGCTAGCTATGTTGTGCTAGCTTGCGAATATGCTAACATTAGCAAGCTAGCTAAACATTTGGCTATGGGCACATGGGATTAGGGAGAGTGAATTACATCGTTTTTTCGTCGTCTTGTTGGGTAGTTATCTAGCTGGGCCATCTGGATAGTATCAACAAGGGCTTTCTACAAAATAGCAACATTAGTTCTATATAGACCATAAACTAAGCAACACACGGACATGCATTGCCAAACAACACTACTGCCACCTTCTGGTTTGGAGTATTTTAACCTGACTGATGACTTCAAGGTCTTTGCTATTTGAACACAAAAGAGATTGACTGCCGACACTGTTCAGAGGTGCTAAGTATTGTCGGCAGGCAAATACATGTTTGACAATCCTACTAGTGTGAGCTATAAGGCCGGTTTAAAACAGAGCCTGTGTGGCTGGTTTAAAACAGGAGCATCTAAGGTTGATTTAAAACAGAAGGCCTGTTTTAACATGGAGGGAGATCTCAATTCATTGAGAGATGTTATTTGCAATGATCCAAAGCATCTTGTCTTGTCCTTTTCACACGCTTTCAATGAATTATGTATCCCTCTTGATTTATGGTGGTCCATGTTCAACTCTTCTCCTCTTCATCCGGGTGGAATCCTTCATAGATTTTCCACCAGGAGCCAAGTGGGAATACCAAAATTGCTCAATTTAAGGAAGTAATTAAAACCGTCCCCAATCAATATTTATTTTCAGAAGGCTCCGGAGGGGGTTTAGGGCCTTCTTATCCCCATGTCTGGCCCTCTGTCTGGCCCTCTGTCCATACACTATCCTGTCAGACAGCTGTCTGGGTCGGGAACCTCTACTACTGCTGTGGCTAAACACTGGGCCAAGCTGTGCACACTGAAGCACAGAAATGACAGAATTCCAAGATGATAGTCATCAAACAGTTTAATTTGAACAAATGATGTAGTATTCAACTGTAGTGTAACATGAGGATCATTTGCTCTTCTGTCACTGATCTTCTGTTTGTGAGTCTATTTGAGAAAGGATCATTTTTGTCCTTTTACAATTTACAATTCACAAGAATGTCAGATCTGTTCTTGTGAATCTATCCCTTTTCACATGAATCTGTTCGTTTAGATAAAACGGCTGTAATTTCTTAATTAAAATGTAAGCTTTTGAACATGTTCCTACTTTGACATGGTACTCTGCTGTAATTAGTTTGACATTATAGACGTTTCACCTGTGTAGAATTGGCAGGTTCACCACACTGCAAAACAGGGTGTCTGTCATTGAGTAAATGTTATAATTGTGTAATTTAGCAAGAGTAAATGTAATAAGTCTTACATAGGTTAGTATCTTGCGAAGCAGTTTTCGAGTTCATGTCGTAAGTACGTTTTGAAGCTAATGATTCAAACAAGAGAGTTATTTAGGTTCTAGTATCCAAGTAAACACTTTCCCCTTGTGAGCTGAAATAGTAGATGACATTTATTACCACTAGGCTAACATGAAAACTGAATACTGAAATGGAAATGTTTAGCCTATTTAGCCTGTTTAGCCTGTTTAGCCTGTTTAGCCTGTTTAGCCTGTTTAGCCTGACCAAGATGGTGGGTTACAAGAAGACAAGTTCAATTAACAGACTACTATCTTTGGGTCTGAAGCAATCGTGTTTTAATTTCATCTACGGTAGTGTCTTTACTTGCAATCTTTTCTTTAAGGTGAAAGGATCATGTAAAACATAACTGTGGTGACATGACAGTTTGCTTAGATTTTCTTTGGAGACTTATTGCTGCGGGCAGAAATCATGTCTGTGTCATTCTATATCATCAATTTTAATTATCCTCAGAAGTGCTCATTAAGCTTGGGGCACTGAAAGGACAGCAGTATCTGGGAAAAATTCCTCTAATCTATTTGGGACCTTAAGTGTGAGCTACCCTGTCCCTTGTCTGTCACAACAATAGCCTCCCCCCCCTCTCTCTCTCACACACACACACACATTCGCGCACACACACACACACACTCAAGCACGCTTGCATGCACACATACACGCACACTACACACTTAGACACACACACACGTGCACATGTGTGCACCCCCCAACAACACATACACCCACTCACACACCCACCCACACACACACACACACACACACACACACACACACACACACACACACACACACACACACACACACACACACACACACACACACACACACACACACACACACACACACACACACACACACACACACACACACACACACACACACACACATTTCACAGGTACAATGTTGAAGAAGTTGTCTTTCGTGCTCACGAACACAAATAATATGTGTGATGCCTAAGCCACTCTGGTATTGACATGACTGTGAACCCAGCAACCCCTTGCATGAGTGCACATTTGGATGTATGCCTGCTTATTAAAAAAAAAGACTCTCTTGCTCCATATAAGTGAAATGGCTCAGATTTGGACTATTGTCTCTTGTATTTGTCCAGAGTACCATCATTCGGATAAAAAAAATAGAATTGCGCCACTTTTAAACCTCATGTTCATTATCTACAGCGTCATCTCACAGTGTTTGAGCATCACTGTTTTTAAAATGCTTAAACATTTGATGATATCATTGGGTAGAACTTTTTAACTCTATATATTTTTCAACATAGAAATGCACAGCTTTACTTATGTAGACACTGGTATTGTGCTGGAGATATTGAAAATCAGGATGAAAAGCGGTGGAATTGCCCTTTATAAGATTTCTAAATTTGTCTGCAATGAAAGAAAAGAATACACCCATATTCTACTTTTTCCTTCTTCCTGATTTCTATGTCCACTGTTGTTATTGCACTCCACTAGGAGTTCGAGCCTGAAGGTCAATATAGCAAAAGTCAGGAGTCACCTTGCCAATCTCCTGCTGTAAATGACCACCACAGACATTTAGTGATCATTATGACACCCCTGTCCCTCCTCTCCTCCGTGACATGGCAGGGGTCCCCCTGTTCTCCTCCTCTCTCACTGAGACCGTCCTCTAAGTGACAGACCACACAGAGCCCTGCCATTTTCTATGGGAGCTCATAATTGGCCATCTCCATTGGTGCCAGTTGGATTCATTGGACGATGGGATTGTGGGCTGTCTTGTCACGGACTGGCTGACAGAACGGAGGAATAGATGGATGGATGAGGGGATGAGGGCCATTGACGTGGTTCAGAGTTCAGATCACTGGCGATTACCCTGCTGCCAGAAGGTGCCACACCTCAACTGCCATTCACTGACCTCCCATCTGAACTGTGGTCCCTTCGTGACATGGGAACTACAAATCGCTGTTTTCCCATTACCAACAGTTCCCATTACTTGTGTACAAACAGGAGATGATATAACATACATCTGGTTGGTAATTGACTAGAATGGATAGAATCAGCAATTTGCTGTAATTGCAGTGTGGTAGTTTTAATTATGTGTCCTGATTTCTTAGAAGGGTTGAAGTTTGTTTAGATGAGTTGAAAATCACACCCTCTCAAATTTTACATTTGTACATTTGAGTCATTTAGCAGATGCTCTTATCCAGAGCGACTTACAGGAGCAACTAGGGTCAAGTGCCTTAGCTCAAGGACACATCGACATCATTTGAATCTCTGGGCTCTGGGATTCGAACCAAAGACCTTTTCGTTACTGGCCCAATGCTATCCCCCCCCCACATACACACAACAACACACACACACACACACACACACACACACACACACACACACACACACACACACAACACACACACACACACACACACACACACACACACACACACACACACACACACCTAAGAAAGACCATGTTCCTGTGTTGCTTCTTCTCTGTAGACATATTATATCTGAGGCTGACAAGGACATCCACAACTGGCATTACATGCAGTTCCTAAAAAAACACGAAGGACACAGGGGTTCACGCGTTGTGGACAGAGCAGATAATGTATGAGTTTATATCCAAGTACTTCAAAACAGGCAAGATTCATGACATATACAATTAAAATCTTTTCAGTTGCTGTGTAGATAGATTGATCTCAAAAACGTGCATTTGGACCCATTCCATTGACCCAGATTAGGCGTACTGCTGGATTTAAATTGCCGTTTTAACCAAGATTGATGATAATCTGGTTTCATTGACATGAATTAAAGTATTCCTTGACCATGGCTTTTTTTCATTTAAGAAGTTTAAGTTACTGTGATGTGGGCCTGGTTTGGTGACACCTAATATTTGTAATGACTCAGGTTGAACTGAAAAAAAAAGAACAAACAAACCTTGGTTCCCTTTGTTGCTGCTGAATAATGGTGATGCGTTTATTTAAAAAAAACTATAGTTCAACATTTGTCCCTGTGTCTTTCTGTGATCGGAAATCACTAGCTAATGTGCATGCCATATGGTTGAATTAAATTGAGGTAAATTGCTTGTATTATTCTGTGATCATTAAGTTATTACCAACACTAGAGGGGACAGAAAAACATTTGAAAAGATTTCCGCGCTAATTGCAATCAGGCTTCCGGAGGCTTATAGGTCTTGACTAAGGATTTCATGGATCTTCCTCTATGTTCTCATCTTACGGTAACCACAGCTAGCTACAGCTACAACGTTGCCAACCTGACACATAACATAACAAACAAAACGTCTTTCTAATGTTTAGATGTGACCTGTGATGTCTTACCATCAGCGTAGGTGCTCCGTGAAGGCGCTATTTGGTTTTACTTTTGCATACAGGTCACCTTTGCATACCTATAAAGTGTTGGCAAACATGACCCATCACGAGATACGATGAACATAATCATTTGTGATTGGCAACCTGTCAGAAATTAAGCATACAGAAATGTGTAAGGCCACGATGAGGTCTTGCCTCTATGAAAAATACCTATTGCCCTGGGGTGAGAAAGAAAACCACTTCCTCAATAAAAAAGAAAGGATAAAAGAAAGAAGTTTGAGGAAATCACTGCACAGCTTTAATGTTTCACTCAGTCAGCTGAGTGTCAGGGATTTGCAGTCGTAAAGATAGTGAAAGCTCAAGAGCTGCTGCTCACTGGAATTAATCAGTTTAGGTTTCGGACCTGAACTGGAAATGTCAGACATTGCCTCCCAATTCTTATAGGTGATTTCTTAAAGCAGAACAACACGCTAATCCTACTCTCACATATATAGAAGGTCAAAGTTGGTCAGTGAGCCAAGAAATACCATATCAGAGCTTCCTTCCTTTTCAATCGCTGGAAGTATAAATTGTGGAATTAGTGTATTGATTGCACACTATGGCTTCAAACAATCACTTTTACAGCCTTGACAAGATTATTGTATCCACTTTTCCTGCATTATTATGTGTTGTGTTTGAGTTATTCTTCCAGCTTCGGAAGTGACAGCTTGAATTTATTCAATAAAGCAGGGCAGTTAGGGAAGCCAGTCAGGCAAAAAGGAGAAGGCACCGCGTGAGGGTGAGAGACAGCTTTAGTGCCTGCTAGCCTGCTAGCATGCCTGCCACCCCAAATAGAGAGGGATCTCTGCCCAAATATTGCACTGATCAATACCTTCATACAAACACAAGCCCATCATTTGTTATGCCTTGGGCAAATGATACTAGTGAAAAACACAATGAAGAGAACTAATGACATTTATGTCAATTTGCAGTTCCTCAGTGGAACATGTCCTCTAGTGTTAATTTGTATATTGAACTGATTCTCACAACTAAGCCATGATACCAGAACTAAGACAGTCCCCCCCCCCCCCCCCCTCACCACTCGTTATAAGGAGCGCTCATGTTGCTATCTGTGCAGAAAAGCTTCAGAACCGGGAAAATCTACAAAGGGATGACCCTGATAAAGCTCCTTCATATTCCTCCCTGTCAGTCAGGTGTGGAATTACACACAGTAACAAAGCAACACTAAATCCATACTTGATCACAATTCAGACAGCATGCAAAACATACTCTACATTTCAAATTTCAAACAGTCCGTGTGTACCATGTGTAGTTTATGTACAGTGAAGTTCTTGCAGCAATCAATAGTGCAATACCTTTTCCACAGATTTCACAAAACCAGGCACAATACATGCCATCTGTCTTCCTCCTGCTTAGGGAATGCCCAGCTCCTCTGCTCCAGATGTTTAGCTACAGGCTAGTGTTATTGCATGATCCATACAGCTGGTTTAGAGACACTGAGCCACTATGCAAATGGATGTCATTTACAGATGGTGAATTTATTTCAAAGAGTCTGAATACAGCTAATCACCTATAAATATTGATGTGTAATGCTGATTCAGGCTACTCCATCACTGCTTGTTTTGCTGTGTAACAACCGTGCAAGGATTTCAAGGATGTTTCAAAGGTGTTTGATACTGTAATATTTGCATGAACAATTTTGAGGTAGGGTTGAAAATGGTGTTTGATTATTTGGACAAACAGGGAAGGGAAGGTAAACATGTTGAAAATGGACAAACACACACACGCACACACGCACACACGCAACGCACACGCACACGCACACAACACAACACACACACACACACACACACACACACACACACACACACACACACACACACACACACACACACACACACACACACACACACACACACACACACACACACACACACACACACACACACACACACCACACACACACAACCACCACACGCAACACGCACACACACACGCACACGCACACATACACACGCACACACGCACGCACACACACAAACACACACAGCTATTTATCTTTGGATGTTGAGAAGATGCGTTTTTTGTGTATGGATAGAAATACCAACATTGATAGAGGTAGAGATACATATTCCTCTGTACAGCAGAGGTTGGTCGAGAGGGAAAACAATATGACAAGCTGTGATTGATGCAGTTTCCCATTTAAATCTCATTTGTAACGGCTTTCCCATCTTCTGCTGTATATCTAACAGTTTCCTCCCTCTCTATTTCATTATGCTAGATTTATACCCTCAAGTAAATCCCTGAACAGGAAAGGCTTAGGTAATTTTCCCCCCAAAATGGTATTTACTGTTATATTCATCAAGATAGAGTTGCAATGTACAGAGACCACATTTTCAGAAAATGATATTTTTCCCACTGCTGCATATAGACTGTAATACAAAATATGAATCAGTGTGTCAATGTTATGGATGACAGTGAAATATTAGTACGGAGTGTATCAAGGGAACCGCAAAATTCAGAAAGCAAAATGGACAGTGTGAAATGAGTGGGAGAAAATAGACATACATCGTCTCTGTAGTTTTGCATTGAAGCCTGAACCAAAGTAATCTGACACATCGTGATCACAGCACAGTTCTGATCCTTCTGTCACACCAGGGATTAAATGAAAAACAAAACAAGGGTACCAAGGGTCAGATATGACATTTCAGGGAAGTGACACATGACAGGACAAACAATAAGTGTCACTGTGCTGACTTTGGGGCAACATTTTTACACCACATTTTTTTGTCACCGTGCCTCTCTTGGTTCGCCTGTTCCTGTTCATCCCCCATTGGCCTAGTGTTGTTCATTGTTTGGCCATTATGATTAAAAGATGTACAACACTATGGAGATAAGAGAACTCATCATTTGTCTTTGTCTGTCCTGGCTTCAACACTATTCAATGCGAGTCACAGATTCTCCACCTCACCCTAGTTTTTTTTAATCGCGGAGCGTGCAGACACACACACGCACACACGCACGCGCACGCGCACACGCACACACACACACACACACACCCACAACCCACACACACACACACACACACACACACACACACACACACACACACACACACACACACACACACACACACACACACACACACACACACACACACACACACACACACACACACACACACCACACACACACACACCACACACACACACACACACACACACACACACACACACACACACACACACACACACACACACATGCAGACAGACACATCTGTCATTTCACGTTTGCATGCAAAGAAGAGCTCAGGACAGGAGGAGAGCAGAGGAAAAACAGAATTGAAGATGCTTCTCTCCGTCACCCTTATCGGATAAGGTGCCACTGCGCTGGCCATCCAATAATACAGAAGCAAATCCAACTTTTTAGCATTTTGCTATTTGAATGACCTACACAGTGGAATTACAACAGAAAACGAATCCTTTAGGAGAGAGGCCTCTATCAATCTTAGGAATGTTCTAATGTGGAAGCTACGCAATTGCATCTGAGAAATCAGCAAGGTAATTACTCATGCAGACAGCACAAAATGAAAGAAAATAAACCCGCGTTCTACTGAGTTACCCGTTTTAGAACAAGCAACAGAGCAAGCAACGGTGGTGCTATAATTAGCCACATTCTGCTAATCTTTCAGGTGGTGCTAAACTTGCTAAACAGATGAAGCAACATGGTATAAAAAGTATGAAAGTTAGCAATATGGTGGGAAACTTGATTCAAAAGTACTCTGTCATGCACCAACTGTAATATATCACATAACTCTCTGAGGATAACAAATAGGGTTACGTAAGACCAACTGAAGAAGACAGTGTTACACTGAAATTATAATGCGAGACAAGTAAAACTAGCAGCATCAATGAGTTTGAGCAACTTTCCGCAACACAACCTACAAAAGGAACACATGCAAATAGACACGCAAGGTTAAAAAGAAAATCGCAATTTAACCCTTTGAGGTTCTTGCATCGTATGTCATCTGTGGAAGTTTGTTAAAACGTTGTACTTGAAAGTTTTGCAACAGACATATTAACAATGGGGAAATGATTCTGTAATGTCATTGGGAGAAATAATTGTTATGGTTTTAATATAAACCCTGTACTACAGTACCCATAATGCTCTGTAACCACATCCAGTTTTATTAATACAAACCCTTTGTTGGAACAACAGTGATCATTGTAATTGGACCCAAAAAAGAAATATAAACATGTTATGTGGAGAACAAAAAAACAGAACATTTTATGAAAGGTTTTGGCATCCCTCTTGTTAGAGTAATTGGAAAAAGTCAAGTAGGTTTAGTGAACTCAAAATAATATTCCTTGTTTAGAATATCCCGAATGAGCAATCGATTTCTTTAATGGATGATAGACTAAACTCCAACGGGTATAAAGCTCATGGATTTCATTGAATAATTGACCCATATTGATCACATTGTAAGTTTGGAACATACATTGACAATGATGAGAGACTGTCTCCCTGCAGTCTATTGCTTGATAACATTAAGCAGAGCAGGTCTACAGTATAAGTAAGGTATTGTGATGGGTATTTATCACCGTACAACATTAGTCTACATTGTTAAACCGTTGTGTTATCTAAAGAACACGATGTTTGTTCATATTACTTTATAGTAGTGACTGTCATTGATCAACAGGTGGAAGTGATTGTATGAAATCAAATAAATACACAACAGTCGGGGGTCATTTTTCATTAAACTCTTATTTTTAGCACTTTCTTTCCACACGGAGTTTGCCTAGGACTCATTTGGTTCATGGTAATATTAGTACCGACTAGAACAAAAAGAGTGACGTGCTTATGTAATTAGTCATTAATTTATAAATGTGTTTTTAATCATGGGCAGTATGGTCTCATTTTTCTGTGACAGCTGGCGACGCTTTCTTGTGATTCATGATAATCCACTTTTTATTATGAAGAAAATACTGGTATTTCTCGACGCAGCCGAGAATGAATACATAATATAAACTGGGTGGTTCGAGCCCTGAAAGCTGATTGGCTGACAGCCGTGGTATATCAGATGGGTATACTACTGGTATGACTAAACATGTATTTTTACTGCTCTAATTACGTTGGTAACAAGTTTATAATAGCAATATGGCTTTGTGGTATATGGCCAACATACCACGGCTAAGGGCTGTATCCAACCACTCCGTGTTGTGTCACGCTAAGAACTGCCCTTATTCATGGTATATTGGCCATATACCACACCCCCTCCGGCTTTATTGCTTAAATATACATGGAGGGGACATTTGGGTGTCAGTTGTAGTGGTCTAAACCCAAAAAAATTCTCCCCCCAAAAAACTTAAAAAATATATATAAATTAAGATCACATTTAGATTTATACCTCTGAAAATTGTTTACAACTAATATAAAGGCTAACTAGGTTGCGTAGTAGTCTATATCTCAGGATATAGGCTAACCCATAAAACTATGGCAGTAGAGAAGGATTTTATAAAAGGCTTTTAAACAGGCAATGGAGACATGCAACCATACAGTACAGTGAATGACACAGAACCCCAGAAAGATACACAAATCCACATTCAATGTAATGAGGGTAATAAACACACGATGAAGTGTTGTCTTTTAGTTTTCTTGCTTTTATAACCTGTACTATTATGTAAATGTTCTTGACCCAAATGTGCTCAATATAAATGAATGTATTTTATCTTTAAGATAAGACACCGTGTTTTCTCAGAGCCTCTTGTGTAATGTGCTAACGGGGTGGTGTAGTCCAGATTCAGTGACTAAGGAGACATTAATCTATTACATTAAGATGAAGCTGCAGAGCAATTCGGGTGCTAAATGATTTTCACTAATAACGTTCATACTGTTACGTCAGTAGTGGTGGGTTCCATGTGATACAACTCCTGGACCATTATTCATCCTTACTACTACAGTAGCATTACATAGTAAGACTTATTATTATTACTATATCATTGCAATCACAGTGTAATTATCACAATATATCACTTGCATGTGAGGTGTGGGCACATTTGCGAAAACAACCATCTAACAGAAACAAATATGAATCAATCTTAAATTTGCTTAAATTAATAATAAACTCAAAAACTGTCTTTTGTGTTTTTATTTTTATTAGTCCACTGTTGATACAGTCCCAAAATGTTTTGCATGTCAGCAATCACGTTGTCAAGATATAGGACTTTCAAAGTTCAAATTGTAACTTGATGATGTGTCAAGTTACAATTAGCTTTTTTTAAAGTTCTATATCTTGAAACTTGATTGCTGACATGCAAAACATTTTGAGACTGTATAATCAGTGGACTAATGAAAAGTTACCAGAACATCGTTTAAGTGGATAATTACTTTAAGTCATTTTAAGCAAAGTGGGTACAATCATTAGGCTATTATACTTCATTTCTGGACAGAATCCTTGTCTCTCATCTCTAAGAAAACAAAGATGTTTAGCTAGAGATGGTAGAGATGTACTATATTGTAGTTGTTTGTTTTCTATGAGGTGAAAACCATCATGTTTGTTTGGGTCCAAAAGCCCCCATGCAGCATTAGGAGTGGTCACAGCAAGAGCTAGGATCACTGGGCTTGGTATTTTAGAGCAGTATATATGTGTACTTTATATTGCAGAATTTGCGGGCCACTCTCAAACTTCCCAACATTACAGTGGAAACAGTGACACAAACTGAGAAACATACTGTATGCCAGGGACCACAAAGATACAAAGAAAACCAAGTCTGGTGAATTAAAAGTGGTAAACAAATGAACATCCAAAAATGAGAGAAAGAGCGTGAGTGGGGTTAAGACCGTTACAATATGAACCAGAGAGATTCACTGGTTCGAGTTGGGGGCTGGAGGCACCTTCTTTAAACTACTTCTACTGCAAACAGCATTATCTTGATTAAAGTTTAATTAAGGATCACATTTGGCAGTGCCTTTCACAGAGATCTACATGAGCAGATTTCCTAGGGCTTAACTCCATCGCTGGGAAAATCCTCCTTTATTAGTTTCAACCTGTTGTAAAAGCTGTTGGCACGGAGGGACGGCTGCCTCATTCACTGGCCTTGTTTGCTGCTGGAAAAATCCCAAGTCTCTGGAGATCCCCCCACAGGCGGTTCAATTTAATATCTGCCCTATCAGTACAAGGCCTGAGCTCATTTATAATGATACTATTCATTAATTTCTTGTTGGGCTGATGTTATTTATTAAAATATTTAAGAAAGCTCCAGAGACAGTCACATAATGAGGGATGTGTCCTCCTTCCTCCACCGTGCCCCCACCCCCACCCCCAGCCCTCCACCCCTCTCTCTTTCCTCTCTCTGTCTGGATGGATAGTGTGGAATTACCCCACTCGACGCTGTTCGCCTGCGCTCCCTCATTAGTCGTTCTCCAGGGCTGAGTGACACATAAATCCATTCTACACGCCGACCAATGCCAGCCATATACAAACGTACGCAGCTCGCCTCTGTCCGTTAATGAGCCATTCCTATGCAGAGGGAATTGACTACTGTCCATGCACAATAAACCGACGGTATTTTTGTGTGGGGGGGTGTGGGTGGGGGGGGGGGGGTGCCATAAATACAGAGGGGTGTAGATTTAGGACATCAGATGACAGTTAAATGTCTCATTAAAGAACTATCACTATAAAAACCTGAAACAGAAGTATATTCTGAAACTATTCATTTCTAGTCTACTAGTTGAGAATGTGTCTTGGGTGCCTGAAGGGTGCCAGAAGGAGAATGATACTATACCTCTGGTGCCTGGACATAGCAGAAGTTGGAGTTTATTTGGCAAAATATCTATTCCCAGTGACCATGTACAGTATAATGTCATTACACATGGCCCCACTGATCAAATGTTGCATGAACAATTTGTTCAGTATATTCAGTATGCCCAGTATGTTCAGTACATGTTCAGTACATGGTCAGTATGCCCAGTATGGTCAGTACATGGTCAGAATGTTCAGTATATGCCCAGTATGTTCAGTTTATCTTTCGTACATGGTCAGTACAATCAGTACATTCAGTACATGGTCAGAATTTTCTGTATATGCCCAGTATGTTCAGTATATACTCTTTCCATGACATAGACTGACCAGGTCAATCCCGATGAAAGCTATGATCCCTTATTGATTACACTTGTTAAATCCACTTCAATCAGTGTAGATGAAGGGGAAGAGACAGGTTAAGGAAGGATTCTTTTAACCTTGGCACAACTGAGACATATATTGTGTATGTGTGCCATTCAGTGGGTGAATGGGCAAGACAAAATATTTAAGTGCCTTTGAACGGGGTATGGTAGTAGGTGCCAGGCGCACCAGTTTGTGTCAAGAACTGCAACGCTGCTGGGTTTTTCATGCTCAACAGTTTCCCATGTATCAAGAATGATCCACCACCCAAAGGACATCCAGCCAACTTGACACAACTGTGAGAATCACTGGAGTCAACATGGGCCATCATCCCTGAAGAGTGCATTCGTTCCTCAGGGATGCCCCGACGAATTGAGGCTGTTCTGGGGCAGGTGTTTGTAATGTTTTGTACCCTCAGTGTATGGTCTGTATGTTCAGTGTGTTCAGTATATTTTCAGTATACTCAGTACATGGTCAGTATATTCAGTACATGGTCAATATGTTCAGTATTTGTTCATTGTGTTTGTTCAGTACATGGTCAGTATTTTAAGTATATGGTCAGTATGTTCAGTATATGTTCAGTGTTTTCAGTATTTTCAGTATGTTCAGTACATTGTCAACATGTTAAGTATATGTTCAGCATGTTCAGTACATTTTCAATATGTTAAGTATATGTTCAGTATGATCAGTACATGGTCAGTATGTTCAGTATGCAATATATTCATCCTATACAGTAAGACTGATCCAGAGGCCTGCTGCTGATCAAGCTTCATATGAATTAGCTCACGAGGCATCTTGATGTAAATATCATGTCTGTATGGCCCTGCAGGGCCTACAACTCAATTCCCATAGTAAAGCTGTTACAGTGAGCGGTTAAAGAGCCTTCCGACATTCTATGCTCAAGTAACGTCACTCCGGCACCTTTAATTTGTGTATGTCGTCTGTCTGATATCAGCAGTATTAATAGCTACAGATAGAAACCCCTCGCCCATTAATCATAATAATTAATCAGATCCAATTATATTGCATAGAAATGTGAACAAATCGCTTGAAAAATAATGATCTATCACTGACATGTCACAGGGAAAAGGGACTAAAGTAGTAATTAGAAGCATAGTTTTTAGTGGTATACAACTGCAGTTCAGCTGATGATGGCTCCACTGTTTGGATCTGATGATGTAATTAGTGGGAAGTGTGAGAGCAGTGCCTTTCGAGGGCCTCCTAATGAAGTCGGTGTGAGGAGAGGAGGATAGGAAGAATACACACGTTTTTACTAGTGCATCATCTGAAAGGTATATCAGTCATTTCATTCCCCAAATTTCGACACCGATTTTTTGGGGGGAAATAAGAACAGCAAAATATCTCATTACTTTATTGTTACTATTTTGTTACCTTCCTTTCCAGAAACCTGGGCCTCACATGCTATTAAAGTCACAATCTGTAGTTTTAACAGCTTTGAAATTTAATCCTAGCCTCAATGCGATGCCTAATTTTGGAGAGGAAGGTGTGACCCAGAATATATTATTATATTATATTATAAGTTGTGATATTTCAGGGAATGCTACAACAGGCCTTGGACTTGAACCACTTTGATCTCAGTGTTGTGACAGCTACAAAGAAGTAAAGCCCTTATCATGGCCGTTCCAGAGTCTGCGGCGCAAGACCTCAATGATACTCCAAAACATTTGAAGATGGAGTCATTTCCTCTGCTCGAGATTAGAGGATGCACAGAGAAGGTAAATCCTTGGACATAAAATAAATCCAATATAATGCCACGGACAGCCGCGCTTTCACCAAGCATAACACATCATAATGCATATACTGCAACTGTGGATGTCATAAAAAAAAAATATTACAATATAATAATATTACAGAACAAATATTAGAGAAGAATATGTATGATTAATGTGTATCCATTTGTATTTACACATGGTCACCTGAGGCCCATGAACACATGCAAAGAAAGAGACTAAGACAGTTCTTTATAAAAGGCCGTTACTAGCAATCGAGCATCCACCATCACCATCCCTCCCTTGTTGTGCGAGCCAATTGGTGCCTCCTCATGGGTATAGAATTAATCACCTGCCCTCTTCCCAGTCTGTGCGCCGGGACCTGAGGAAAGGGGTAATATGACAGGCCCTTGAGGGACGCCACACCACCATGCCGTGAAGAGTATAAATATCAGCCGCTATGCATATGTAAATCACCTTCCTCATTTATTTACTTCTATATATTTTTTTCTCGGAGGCTCAAGCGCGCTAATATCAAATAGCAAGCTTTAAGAGAGTGTTTAATGCCTGTCGGTGGGTGGTAGTGGAGCGCCGGAGTCTGGAGCGTGCAGCGGTTCATGAGTAATTAAGGGGTGTTTTGCTGAGCATAAATAATGCTGTTTGTACTGGTCCTTCTGAGGAGAGAGAGGCAGGCTGGAGGAAGGCAGGCAGGGACAGTAGGGGTTAAAATACTCCCCTGCCTCCCTCTCTACTCAGCGCCTTTTAACGTTACACACAAGCAGGGAGGAAATCTCATTTGTTTGTTCTATACCTCTCCACGTTAAAGGAAATGATCGTCTATAAAGACCAGTATGAAAAGGAGGTGTGGAAAACTCAACTGGTTTTCACTCCTCCTTAATCGTAGCTAGGTTAGCATCAGTGTGATGCAGCGGAGGCTGCTGAGGGGAGGACGGCCCATAATAATGGCTAGAATGGAGTCAATGGAATGGTATCAGACATGTGGTATCCATGTGATTGATAGCATTCCTTTGACTCCATTCCAGCCATTACTATGAGCCGTCCTCCCCTCAGCAGCCTCCAATGGTGTGATGGGAGGTACGGCACAGCAGCCATACAGTACACTGTACACCAGTGGAAGATCCTCAAAGGAGGAAGTGGAGGACCATCCTCCTCAGTGAAATTTCATAAAAATAAAAATAGTGAAACATTAAAACGTTATCCTTTTTAGATGGTAACTATATTAAATATGTCACCAAATAATTGATTCATTAACACTTTGTTGCAATGAAGGGCTACAGTAACTTCAACAGCACTGTGTGGGCTAGCACCATTGTGCAGCCGGAGGACAGCTAGCTTCTGTCCTCTTCTGGCTACATTGACTTCAATACAAAACCTAGGAGGCTCGTAGGCCTCACCCCCTTCCATAGACTTACATGGTATTTATGACCACTTCCGGAGGACGTACTCCAACCAATCAAAGCTTTTTCAGTATGAACTGCTATGTTGCCCATCCAATCATAGAATTAGGATCAGAGAATTAACCTATTGAGTTGTATTGGGATTGTGCCACAGAGTATTGTGGGGGTTCTATGTATTGAGAAGCTTGGTGACATTGTTGGATAGAGACGAAGAGTGAAAACTGATAGTTGAGCATTTTAGGGACATTATTCAATTCAAATTCGTTTTTTTAAATTACAGGAGACAGAGGAAGTATAATATAAATTGTTTTCTTGGGTTTAGAACTTTATTTTTGTGTCCAGTTAGCGCAAGTTATTTAAATTTGTCTTGCTAACTGCAGTAGCTAGCTAAAGTTGAAGTCGGAAGTTTACATACACCTTAGCCAAATACATTTAAAATCAGTTTTTCACAATTCCTGACATTTAATCCCAGTAAAAATTCCCTGTTTTAGGTCAGTTTAGGATCACCACTTTATTTTAAGAATGTGAAATGTCAGAATAATAGTAGAGAAAATGATTTATTTCAGCTTTTATTTCTTTCATCACATTCCCAGTGGGTCAGAAGTTTACATACACTCAATTAGTATTTGGTAGCATTGCCTTTAAATTGTATAACTTGGGACAAACGTTTTGGGTAGCCTTCCACAAGCTTAACACAATAAGTTGGGTGAATTTTGGCCCATTCTTCCTGACAGAACTGGTGTAACTGAGTCAGGTTTGTAGCCTGCTTGCTCGCACACACTTTTTCTGTTCGGCCCACACATTTTCTATAGGCTTGAGGTCAGGGCTTTGTAATGGCCACTCCAATACCTTGACTTTGTTGTCCTTAAGCCATTTTGCCACAACTTTGGAAGTATGCTTGGGGTCATTGTCCATTTGGAAGACCCATTTGCGACCAAGCTTTAACTTCCTGAGTGATGTCTTGAGATGTTGCTTCAATATATCACATACATTTTCGTCCTCATGATGCCATCTATTTTGTGAAGTGCACCAGTCTCTCCTGCAGCAAAGCACCCCCACAACATGATGCTGCCAACCCCATGCTTCACGGTTGGAATGGTGTTCTTCGGCTTGCAAGCGTCCCCCTTTTTCCTCCAAACATAACAATGGTCATTAGGGCCAAACAGTTCTGTTTTTGTTTCATCAGACCAGAGGACATACCTCCAAAAAGTACGATCTTTGTCCCCATGTGCAGTTGCAAACCGTAGTCTGGCTTTTTATGGCGGTTTTGGAGCAGTGGCTTCTTCCTTGCTGAGCGGCCTTTCAGGTTATATCGATATAGGACTCGTTTTACTGTGGATATAGATACTTTGTACCTGTTTCCTCCAGCATCTTCACAAGGTCCTCTGCTGTTGATCTGGGATTGATTTGCACTTTTCCCACCAAAGTATGTTCATCTCTAGGAGACAGAACGCGTCTCCTTCCTGAGCAGTATGACGGCTGCGTGTTCAACTTCAACTGTATGTATACTTCTGGAATTGTGATACAGTGAATTATAAGTGAAATGATCTGTCTGTAAACAATTGTTGGAAAACTGACTTGTGTCATGCACAAAGTAGATGTCCTAACCAAATGCCAAAACTATAGTTTATTAACAAGACATTTGTGGAGTGGTTGAGAAACAAGTTTTAATGGCTCCACCCTAAGTTATGTAAACTTCCGACTTCAACTGTAGCTACCAGTGCGAGTGTGCAGTTTTCTGGGTCAGAGTGGTAGAATGGCCAACGCTACTGAAAATGCTGTGGACTTTTTGTTGAAGAACCCCTTTCATTCTCTGGGGTACACGGAAAAGGTGCGAATTAAAAGCGAAGGTCGACCTCTGCCTGAGATCAGTTTCAGGAAGACGGATGAAAAGGTGAGGGCGTTCAATACCACCTGGTATCAAAAGTATAGCTGGTTAACAGGGAGCCTTTCATCAAGCCGTCTGTATTGCTGGCCTTGCCTGCATTTTTGGACATGCAAGAATTTGCTTCTAGAGGACACGACGAGATGGAAAGTTCCGCCAACAAGGACAACTCCAAGGAGCTTGCGGAGGTAATTTCCCTTTTCGATGCTTTACTTGCTGAACATAACGAACTTTTGACTGTCTTTTCTGGGATGTCGAAAACAATTCTGAATGATTTGATAGCTTCCATCGCATCATCCATTAAAAGATTAGAGAGAGTTTGACGCAGCGCATTTTTTTTGCGTGCGCTCAAGTAGGCTTTCCACTCTCCTCCAGTATTGATTTAGCAAAGATGGTAACACATAACCACTTCGGACAGACACAAGCAAAAACTCATGATATAAATGTTGCAGCAGCCTGGGCTACACCTAAACATTAGAAATCTGACACGCTGTATGGGATGAAAACAAGACTATTTTTCAGTCTGATCAACTGTAGGCTACTAATAAGAGCAGATGCATACAGCCTATGTGCCCAGTCCATCTGGTCAGGGTAACTAATTGGTAACATTATATATTTATAATCTATTTGTGTGTCAGGAGAAAATGTGAATGTGATCAAATTGAGTTTATATTCAAAATTTGGCTGGCTAGGCTGCCTATATGTTTTTAATCCATAATGATTAACTGGAATTAATGAATCAACATAATAAAGATGATGGATGTGAGTAAATGTTTTTTAAGGCCTACAGTACAGTTGCATAGGCCTGCATGATGCAAACATGCATAAAGCAAGCTTAGCTGTCACGGATTCCCCCGGCACTGCTGCTCATTCCGTTCACCAGCTCGGCCTTCTAGGCTCACTGCCTGCTTCCAACTCACACTCTCAAACACGTAAATCCCCTGAACGCAGCTCACTTTCCAGCCCACTTTCCAGCTCACACTCTCAAACACGGTGATCCCCTGAACGCAGCTCACTCTCCAGATCCCAATCACCTGAATTCTGATCACCTGTTCACACATCTGTATGTCATTATCACACACTATTTAGTTCAGTTCTTTGCACTCCATCATTGTGGGGGGGGGGGGGGGGGTATGTTTGTTTTTGACACACTTCTAGTCGGAGTGCTGGTTTTCCTGTAATTGAATCCTCCTCTGTATGATAGTTTTGGCCTGCCTCACTAACGATGCCTTTTTCCTATTCCCTGCCTGCACTTAACCTATTGGATTTCCTGTTATCAGCCTATTGCCTGATCTCCCGGACGACGTTACTAGCCTATTCCCTCCCTGTACTGTTGCTTTTTTGGACCCCCAGTGTATGACCTTCTGCCTGCCCCTGGACCCAGCTACCTGCCTCCTCCTGTGGTCCTTTGCAATAAACACCTGCTGGGCCCTGCGCTTGAAACCAGCTCTCTGTCTCCCATGGTGTTCATTACAACTGAACTGGATCATTACCACCAACCCCGGACTGTCTTGTCTCGTTTCACACACCTGGTTCCCATTCCCCCTGATTAGTATGTGTATATATTTATTTTTTTAATATTTTTTTTATTTTTTTTTACCGTTATTTTACCAGGTAAGTTGACTGAGAACACGTTCTCATTTGCAGCAACGACCTGGGGAATAGTTACAGGGGAGAGGAGGGGGATGAATGAGCCAATTGTAAACTGGGGATTATTAGGTGACCGTGATGGTTGAGGGCCAGATTGGGAATTTAGCCAGGACACCGGGGTTAACACCCCTACTCTTACGATAAGTGCCATGGGATCTTTAATGACCTCAGAGAGTCAGGACACCCGTTTAACGTCCCATCCGATATATGTGGGGGATGCTCCGGGATGCTGGCTTTCTAGGCAGAATTCCTCTGTCCAGTGTCTGTGTTCTTTTGCCCATCTTAATATTTTATTTTTATTGGCCAGTCTGAGATATGGCTTTTTCTTTGCAACTCTGCATAGAAGGCCAGCAGCCCGGAGTCGCCTCTTCACTGTTGACATTGAGACTGGTGTTTTGCGGGTACTATTTAATGAAGCTGCCAGTTGAGGACTTGTGAGGCGTCTGTTTCTCAAACTAGACACTCTAATGTACTTGTCCTCTTGCTCAGTTGTGCACCGTGGCCTCCCACTCCTCTTTCTATTCTGGTTAGAGCCAGTTTGCGCTGTTCTGTGAAGGGATTTGTACACAGCGTTGTATGATATCTTCAGTTTCTTGGCAATTTCTCACATGGAATAGCCTTCATTTCTCAAAACAAGAATAGACTGAAGAGTTTCAGAAGAAGGTTATTTGTTTCTGGCCATTTTGAGCCTGTAATCGTACCCACAAATGCTGATGCTCCAGATACTCAACTAGTCTAAAGAAGGCCAGTTTTACTGCTTCTTTAATCAGAAAAAACGTTTTCAGCTGTGCTAACAATTGCAAAAGGGTTTTCTAATGATCAATTTGCCTTTTAAAATGATCAACTTGGATTAGCTAACACAACGTGCCATTGGAACACAGGAGTGATGGTTGCTGATAATGGGCTTCTGTACGCCTATGTAGATATTCCATAAAAAATCTGCTGTTTCCAGCTACAATAGTCATTTACAACATTAATATCACTGTATTTCTGATCAATTTGATGTTATTTTAATGGGCCAAAAATGTGCATTTCTTTGAAAAACAAGGAAACGTCTTAAGTGACCGCAAACGTTTGAAAGGAAGTGTATATACTTGTTTGTTTTGGGTTTCGTCCCTGTCATGTTCACGACGTACTCTATTTTGGGTAGAGAAATAAATAAATAAAAATTGTATTCCTGCGTCTGTCTCCTATCATTATACAATGTGACATCAGTCCTGTGAGTTTTTTTCTCCATCAGTTGTTGTCTGGGTAATGGAAATCCCCCTCCTTAATCTAGTCTAAATATAATTTATATGAACAAATATAAGGTAGCTGCAGTCTGACAGGGTTTTCATCCCCCCAGGGCCAGGAGTTTTTTTCAGGAGTTTTTTCAGCAGTTTTTAATAATCATGTGACCTGCTTAGGAAAAACTGGTCCCATAATAGCCCATATAAAACCTTTTTACAACTGATTAATCACTGTCATACCTTATAGCGTCCAGAGTTTTCCTAGTTAGGTTATCATAAAAGGAAAAACTCCAGGTTCCAGGGGGTATACATTTCTCCACCGCTCTGGGACCTATGGTGGCAACAGTCTGCTTGTGGTTGTCAGTTATCGTCAGGTATGTGGATGATCAGGGCTTTATTCAGGAACGTTTCTTGAGATACTTTGATGTGTCAAGTGGGCGAGATGCGCAGTCTGTTTGACTTGATGAATTTTGAGATGTCTGAGTTTAAGTTCATAGAGAAACTCGTTGTCCAAACCTACGATGGCACAGCTGTAATGGAATGTATCGGCTATTTTTTATTTACAGCTAAGTCACCTCCTGTTCCCTGATTAAGAGGTGATGACTACTCCACTTCACTACCTTTGTCAACTTTCTCCTGACATGAACTGAAGCCACGACTCATGTGCCCGCTCATCCACTGGCACATTGAATGGTTCCCCTCCAAGCACTGTGAGTACCCCTATACATTTTCTCTCATTCCTGTATGTAGAGTCAATCACATACACAATCACATTATTACACATCAATGATTTTACTCCTTGCTAGGACTAACTCATTCTTAGCTGTTTTGTCTAACTGTGTAGTGTGTTGTTATTGTTTTTTGTCTTCCTAGTCAAATCCTGTCCTGCACTGGTCAAGCCTCTGAACATCTCAACTCATGCCACATACCCTCATTCAGTCACTGCTGTGATCCCTTTCCCACACGGTGTAAGTAGCCCTCTCATTCCCCTCTCCATAATATTGTACTATAAATGTCTTTATTAAATGCTTCAGGTTAAAATAATTCGTCTTGACGATTTTTGAACCACACTTTGTCATCTCTGTGCATTAAGCGCCTATACCGTGGGTCACCCATCCTCCTCAATTTTTCAAGTCACCAGCCTCCACTGCTGTACACAACCATTTAATCTGACTTGGCATGATATCAAAACTGCAATGACCCAGGTAACGTAGAGATTTAGTACAGGCAGACAATCAAATATTTTTTTATTCGTGTAAATACTGTATATTCACACACATTTTACATACTTTTTTTATGTATAAAATAAGAATAGAAATGAAATTAAGCACTTATAACCACTAATGGCCGACATGAGAGTTTGGATGTGAAGGCTCTCTTCTACTGAGAGGAACACACGGCAACACAATGTCTGCATCCCAAAATGGCACCATATTCCCTTCATAGTGCACTACTTTTGACCAGAGTGGTGCACTACGATGGGAATAGGCTACCATTTGGGACGCAGACAGTTGTGTGCACTCCTTTAAGTGACACTAGCACTGCACCACATGCACTTGTCGGGTCAAAGCAGTTGATTATCCATGGAGGAGGAAATCCAATTGTTGCATCACACCTTTGGAGAAGACTTGTCAAGCCGCGTAGCCCACTGCACTAGAGCGCATGAAAGGTCACTGAGAAATCTTAAGAGCCAAGCGACACAGTGGCCAACGCTGTGAGAGATCGCCCCTCCTCTGTCTCACTGCTATTAAAAACACATCAGCTTGCCCTTAGGAATACTAATGTACGGGTAAGTGTGCTGCACAAGTATTGTAACTGTAAACCCGCATGGGCTCAACGTTATTGTTTTAGCCATTGGGACAAAGACGTTTCCAGGGTAAATCAACAACAACGTTTGTCTTGCACTCTAATGATCCGATTTATCCAATCAATGGGGCAACTGTTTGAAAGAAAAAACTAACCTCAAGAGGAGACCATTAACTGATTTGTAACACACTGAAAACGCTGCAAAACGTACTGGAAAAACAGAGGCTGTGACCGATGTTGTGGTTGACATCCAGCGATGACATATTACTACCCTCTCCTACTTGAGATGGCACAGAGGACTATGCTCAAGGAGAGACACAAGCAAACAATATGGGCTGCAAGATCCTCTGGGAGAAATTCTAGCGTATCTCTCTGGTAGAGAATGGCTTAGCCAAAGGGACACCTCCGTGAGTGAAACGATTTAGTTGTCATGACTGTGTGACAGAATCCAGCCTTGTTTGGTAAGTTTCTGATGCCCTGAGTGGGAAGATACTAGTGCCCAGCCTAAAGAACCAAAAAATCAATAAGTTCCAACATGACTTCCTGCTTCACAAACCAGCCTCGTCCATTTTTCATTGTGTGACACCAACAAAAGACACTTATTCCATTGATTTAATCCAATGTAGAGTGTATACAGTGTTTCTCACCGGCTGTTACTGTCTCTGAATATAAAGGATATTCAACTCAATGAGTTACCAATGGTTTATTGTCCACATGAATGTAATAATGACAAAATATAGCAAATTGCTCAAGAAGAGTAGGATCTACAATCTCTATGAACTCATGTCCATTTTTTATTCTAAGAAACAGTCAACACCTTAAACTTCTTATTACATGTATAAAATAGTTGTGCTTGGAGTTTGAATATGAGAAGGTATCCAAAAGAGAGGCGATCTGGGACTGTCACAGCAGGGGGTACAATTAAGGTAACAGGGAATGGCAGCACCTGTGTCCCCGTGTTCAAGCTGCTAGCATTTTGCTCCAGGGCCCAGGGAGAAGAGACTGAGTCAGGGCAGGGAAGCAGGGAGTCAGGGACTGGCGCTGGAGCCGGGGCTGAGCCACCCTGGCCCCCATGCTGGGTGAACGTCAGCAGAGACCCAGCCAGGTCCACAGAGCCCTGTGCTCCCTCCACCCAGCTCCCTCCACTCGCTCCGCCACCCAGCGTGGCACCGACGTGATCATGGATGGTGGTTGTGACACATGTAAGCAATGACTCCACACAGCTATCTGATCAGCATTACCGCTCTGTCGAAAGCACTGACTGCAGGGGCATGATGGGAGCTGTGATAGGGCCCCTTCCCACACAAGTCAGTGATGACGCCACTCCAGGGGTGCTCGCCGTACCTCCCTGAAATCAGCTAAGCGCTAAACAGCTCCAGCATCATCAACAACATGGGTCTACATTGAAAAGAACAGCCTTAGCGTTTAATAAAAGCCTTATTAAACAATAGCCTATTAGGGTAAACATAAAGGGCAATATAACTAATATATAACTGTGTCATGATTATAAACATTTAAGGAGAATTTCCCTTTTTTGGTTTATGTTCTCACATACTTCAAATTGGCAGGGAACAAAAAACAGCATTATTTGTCATAAATCTTACAATGGCTTCAGCCATCAGTCATCGCCATCAAAATTGCCATAGTCTGTTGTCAGTGCCTATTACGGCTGAATTCATTTCCCTCAATTAATTCAGAATCTGACCCCTTGACAGCCATGGGTGTATATTCTTTTCATCCATCCGCCTACCTATTTGTCAAAATGGACTCAGTGACAGTACAGTAATGTACATTCATTATAAAATGTGAAACAATAGTGGCCATATATCATTAATTAAGTCAATATTTGGAAAGGGTGAATTTTGTAGGAATAATCAGTATTTGTGCAAATTCTTTATGTAGCCTACCTGCAAATTGCAAGAGAATCTAATATATTCCAAGACCCTTAAGACATTCAGCATTAATTTCTTTTTGAGCAAACCTGATCTTAGGACTTAGATATTTTACCCCAAGGAAGAACAATACATAGTCTATTTTGGAAAGTATTTCATTTTCAGAGGTTGATATTTATTTTCTATGTCTTATATTAGCTAATCATAACTTATGACTTGGAGATATGTTTAATTGTTTGTCAGGTCACAATGAACTAGCAATACTGATTCTAATCAAACAACTCCAATCTACTTTAGGGGTGTAGAACAAACAAAAGAAGACAGAGAAATGTCAGTACATTGGATTTGTCTGATCATTTGTATGATCTAAAACGTACACACACACACACACACACACACACACACACACACACACACACACACACACACACACACAACACACACACACACACACACACACACACACACACACACACACACACAGAAACAAGTATCATCTTCCTTATCCTTAGCGACATTAGAAAAAACTAAAGTTTGGAATGAATGAAGCATTACTTCTTTAAATGTGGTGTTTAAATTAATTAACTGTAAACATGATTTAATTTCAGGATATCATTTGATAGTGTAATTGCCCACTGGTATTAAAATGAACTCTGTTGGTCATAGGGTCCCCCCAACTGAGCGCCTACGTTGGAGAAATGTCCAGTTTTAAGATTAATATGCATCTTAGAGGAACAAGCCTTCACCTCAATCTTAAAGGACATTTAAAAAACACTTGGAACCTTCCGCGCAATCAGACGCAATTTGACTGCGACGTCCACCATGCAGAATCCGCAATTACATTTTTCATGTGCATGATTCCAATCGCTTTAGCGGCCGCGCGGGGAGCATTTCACCGTGCATATTAATTACACACAGGCTTTGTCGTTGGAGGGTCTCAGCGGCCATGCTTGCTAAGCCGGCTCATTTGAACTGAGAGCATAGCTTTTTGAGCCTGCTGTGCGCATCACACCCTCCGTCAGGAGCCAAAGGCAGCAGAGATAGGTTGCTGTTGTGATTACTGGTTAAAAATAAATGCCAATTTCTCACCCGCACCTGCAGACTTGGGCGCCTAAGCATCTCGCAATGGGATTAAAGCATAACAATTAGACTGCTGTATTAGTGTTTGGATAAACACTGGAACCGATCGGAAAGTTCGACTGCTACTTCTGGGGCACTAACACTGCCATCAAGTCATTCATTGTCTAATTGTGTGTTTTATTAAATCATAGGCTACATTATTAAATTATCATATTACCAAATCACACCCATCTAATCCTTTCTGGGCCTGTATGCATACAATTTCTAATTTGTTCCCTCCTAATTGTAAATATTTTTATTAAGCATTTAGGGATATAGCAGCACGGGCTTTGGGGCAGGACTTTATGAGTACAGTATGCTCTTAGAAAAAAAGGTTTTAGATATAACCAATAAGGGTTCTATGCTTGCTTCATATGCACCCCTGAAGGCTCTATATAGAGCCACATTTTGTTTCAGTGGGTTTCTGATCAAAGGACCCTTCAAAAAGGTTCTACCCTTTATGGTTAAATACAGATGTATGAATTCCATTACACAAGCAGAGACCAGTGCTTTGTGTAACTATTCTACCGTTTTGTTTGCTGAGCAGTACCAGGGCCACTCATGTCTCCGGCGATGTGAGTCCATGTGACATTTGGGTGAAGGGAGGGAGGGAGGCGCAGGGCATAGAAGCCACTGACTCAGCTAGCTGATGTGTGGGACATTTCACACATCTCTCTAGGCCTCCCCCCACACCAAACAGACCCAAATAGCCCTGATTAACAATCCCCTCCCCAGACATTGGTGACAGGTAGACAGGAGGGGGGAATTTCCTCACAATTATTCCAAGGGGGAAAGCTTTGAAATGACATGCAATGACGTCTAAACATCACATGTCAATATGGCCCCACCTCCATGTGAAAGAGACCACACTGTACTGATGCTGGACATACAGTACTGTACATAACATTATCTGCGTCCCAAATTGTACCTTATTCCCTATATAGTGCGGTACATTTGACCAGAGCCCTATGGCCCTGGTCACATCTGAATATGCCCCCCAAATAAGAGACCACAATGTACTGAAACTGGACACAGTACTGTACGTAACATTATATAGTGTGCTACTTTTGACCAGAGCCCTATGGGACCTGGTCAAAAGTAGTGCACTACATAGGCAATAGGGTGCCATTTGGGATGCAGCATGTGCTTGATGTGATGAAGACTGTGGGCTATACAAGGCAAAAATAAAAACATTGGATTAATTGAATAATCCTTGATTTGACATTTGAAGATGGTACTCTCCAGAAATAACATGGCCCTTGCTAATGGCGACGGAGAGAATGGTGTTCGTTTTACGGGCCTCTGACCAATTGTGCTATTTTGTGTATTTTGTTGAGCTTTTTTTGTACATAATGTTTCTGCCATTGCTTCCTATGACGGAAAAGAGCATCTAGACATCAGAAGAGCTACAGTTGAAGTCGGAAGTTTATATAAACCTTAGCCATATACATTTGAACTCAGTTTTTCACAATTCCTGAAAATGTTATCCTAGTAAAAATTCCCTGTCTTAGGTCAGTTAGGATCACCACTTTGTTCTAAGAATGTGAAATGTCAGAATAATAGTACAGAAAATGATTTTTTTCAGATTTTATTTCTTTCATCACATTCCCAGTGGGTCAGAAGTTTACATACACTCAATTAGTATATGGTAGCATTGCCTTTAAATTGTTTAACTTGGGTCAAACGTTTCAGGTAGCCTTTCACAAGCTTCCCACAATAAGTTGGGTGAATTTTGGCCCAATCCTCCTAACAGAGCTGGTGTAACTGAGTCAGGTTTGTAGGCCTCCTTGCTCACACACACTTTTTCAGTTCTGCCCACAGATTTTCTATAGGATTGAGGTCAGGGCTTTGTGATGGCCACTTCAATACCTTGACTTTGTTGTCCTTAAGCCATTTTGCCACAACTTTGGAAGTATGTGTGGGGTCATTGTCCATTTGGAAGACCCATTTGCGGGCCAAGCTTTAACTTCTTGACTGATGTCTTGAGATGTTGCTTCAATATATCCGCATAATTTTCGTCCTCATGATGCCATCTATTTTGTGAAGTGCACCAGTCCCTCCTGCTGCAAAGCAACCCCACACCATGATGCTGCCACTCCTGTGCTTCATGGTTGGGATGGTGTTCTTCGGCTTGCAAGCGTCCCCCTTTTTCCTCCAAACATAACAATTGTTATTATGGCCAAACAGTTCTAATTTTGTTTCATCAGACCAGAGGACATTTCTCCAAAAAGTACGATCTTTGTCCCCATGTGCAGTTGCAAACCGTATTCTGGCTATTTTATGGCGGTTTTGGAGCAGTGGCTTCTTCCTTGCTGAGTGGACTTTCAGGCTTTGTCGATATAGGACTGTTAAATGTTTTACTGTGGATATAGATACTTTTGTACCTGTTTCCTCCAGCATCTTCACAAGGTCCTTTGCTGTTGTTCTGGGATTGATTTGCACTTTTCGCACCAAAGTACGTTCATCTCTAGGAGACAGAAATCGTCTCCTTCCTGAGCAGTATGATGGCTGCATGGTCCCATGGTGTTTATACTTATGTACTATTGTTTGTACAGATGAACGTGGTAACTTCAGGCGTTTGGAAATGGATGAACCAGACTAGTGGTCTACAATTTTTTTTTCTGAGGTCTTGGCTGATTTCTTTTGATTTTCCCATGATGTCAAGCAAAGAGGCACTGAGTTTGGAGGTAGGCCTTGAAATACATCCACAGGAACACTTCCAATTGACTGAAATGATGCCGATTAGCCTATCAGAAGCTTCTAAAGCCATGACATGATATTCTGGATTTTTCCAAGCTGTTTAAAACCTCTTTGGGCTAGGGGGCAGTATTTTGACGTCCGGTTGAAAAGCGTGCCCAAAGTAAACTGCCTGTTACTCAGGCCCAGAAGCTAGGCCCAGAAGCTAGATTTGGATAGAAAACACTCTAAAGTTTCTAAAACTGTTAAAATAATGTCTGTGAGTATAACAGAACTGTTATGGCAGGCGAAACCCCGAGGACAAACCATCCCCCCAAAATAAATTCAGCCTACCACTGTTTTCAATGGCTGTCATGCTTATTATGAGGCGAAATCCTCACAGTTTGCAGTTCCTAGGGTTTCCACTAGATGTCAACAGTCTTTAAAAAGCGTTTCAGGCTTGTTTTTGGAAAAATGAGCTAGAATTTGTAGTTTTTCTAAGTTGCTCCCATTTTGTCTGTAGTGTTTTCATTCGTGTGGATTAGAGTTTGTTCTTTGTAGTTTATCTCCGGTAAAGACAATAACGATTCTCCGTCTTAAATTTTATCGTTTATTTACGTATTAGGGTACCTGATGTTTAATTATAAACGTTGATTGACTTGTTTGGAGAAGTTTATTAGTAACGTTTGGGATTCATTTTGTATGCGTTTTGATGGAGGGAAACCGGTGGATTATTGACTGAAGTTTTTGGGGATATAAAGAAGGACATTATCGAACAAAAGGACCATTTGTAATGCACCTGGGACCTTTTGGAGTGCCAACAGAAGAAGATCAAAGGTAGGGCATTTATTATATCGCTATTTCTGACTTTCGTGGCGCACCTGCCTGGTTGAAATATGCTTTTCATGCTTTTGTATGCGTGGCGCTGTCCTCAGATAATCACATGGTGTGCTTTTACCGTAAAGCCTTTTTGAAATATGACACAGCGGCTGGATTAACAAGAAGTTAAGCTTTATTTTGATGTATAACACTTGTATTTTCATGAATGTTAAATATTTATATTTCTGTAATTTGAATTTCGCGCTCTGCAATTTCACCGGATCTTGTCGAGGTGTGCCGCTAGAGGGACGCCTAGCCATATTAAAGGCAAGTCAACTTAGTGTATGTAAACTTCTGACTCACTGGAATTGTTATACAGTGAATTATAAGTGAAAAAATCTGTCTGTAAACAATTGTTGGAAAAATTACTTGTGTCATGCACAAAGTAGATGTCCTAACCGACTTGCCAAAACTATAGTTTGTTAACAAGAAATGTGTGGAGTGGTTGAAAAACGAGTTTTAATGACTCCAACCTAAGTGTATGTAAACTTCCGACTTCAACTGTATCACTAACCTTGATTTGGACGAGGACTAATACTTCAATGAGTCAGAGACTAAAGACATGTTGATCATCGAGGACCAGACCCAAATCCCCGGAGGAGACGACGCTATATAGGCCGACGTGCTGGATACCTGATGGGACTACGTCGGAGAGTGGATAAATCGCCTCTACCTTCCTTTCTATTGGCGAATGTGCAATCACTGGAGAATAAACTGGATGAGCTCCATTCGAGATTATCCTATCAACGTGATCTGAAGAACTGCAAAAACCTATGTTTCTCAGAGTCGTGGCTGAACGAAGACATAAATCTATCTAGTTTTACTATACATCGGCAGGACAGTATGGCTGAGTCAGGGAAGCTCAGAAGGGGGGGGGGGGTTCTTTTTGTTAACAGCATATTTTGCTCAATCTCTAATATTAAGGAGGTTCTGCTCATCGGAGTTAGAATACCTCATGATAAGCTGTAGACCATACTATTTACCAAGAGAGTTTTCATTTATAGTTTTCATAGCTGTCTTTTTACCATCACAAACCGATGCTGGCACTAAGTCTGCACTCAACAGGCTGCATAGGACCATAAGCAAACAAGAAAATTCTCACCCAGAGGACGGCGCCCCTAGTGGCCGGTGACTTTAATGCAGGAAAACTGAAATTAGGTTTATCGCATTTCTATAAGCATGTCACCTGTGCAACTAGAGGCAAAAAGACTTTAGATCACCTTTATTCAACATACAGAGACTCATACAAAGCTCTCCCTCGCCCTCCATTTAGCAAATCTGACCATAACTCTATCTTCCTGATTCCTGCCTACATGCATAAACTCAAACAGGAAGTACCATTGCTGCGCTCAATAAGGAAGTGGTCCGATGAAGCGGATGCTAAGCTATAGGACTGTTTTGCTAGCACAGACTGGAATATGTTCTGGGATTCATCCGATGGCATAGAGGAGTTTACCACATCAGTCATCGGCTTCATTAATAAGTGCATCGATGAAGTTGTCCCCATAGTGACTGTACGTACATATCTGAACCAGAAGCCATGGATTACAGGCAACATCCGCACTGAGCTAAAGGCTAGAGCTGCCGCTTTCAAGGAGCAGGACACTAATCCAGGTGCTTATAAGAAATACTGCTATGCCCTCCAATGAACCATCAAACAGGCAATGCATCAAAACAAGACCAAGATCGAATGATACTACACCGGCTCTGACACTCGTCAGATGTGGCAGGGCTTGCAAACTATCATAGATTACAAAGGGAAACCCAGCCGTGAGCTGTCCAGTGACGCGAGCCCACCAGATGAGCTAAAAACCTTCTATGCGCGCATTGAGTCTAGCAACACTGAACTATGCATGAGAGCAGCAGCTGTTCCGGACGACTGTGTGACCACACTCTCCGTAAGCCGATGTGGGTAAGACCTTTAAAAAGGTAAACATTCACAATGACGCAGGGCCAGATGGATTACGAGGACGAGTACTCAGAGCACGCGCAGACTAGTTGGCAAGTGTCTTCACTGACATTTTCAACCTCTCCCTGACCCAGTCTGTAATACCTACATATTTCAAGCAGACCACCATAGTCCCTGTGCCCAAGAACGCCAAGGTAATCTGTCTAAATGACTATCGCCCCGTAGCACTCACATCTGCAGCCATGAACTGCTTATCAACACCATCATCCCAGACACCCTGGACCCACTCCAATTCGCATACTGCCCCAACAGATCAACAGATGGCACAATCTCTATTGCTCTCCACACTGCCCTTTCCCACCTGTACAAAAGGAACCCCTATGTGAGAATGCTGTTTATTGACTACAACTCAGTGTTCAACACTATAGTGCCCTCCAAGCTCATCACTAAGCTAAAGACCCTTGGATTAAACACCTCCCTCTGCAACTGGATCCTGGACTTCCTGATGGGCCACCCCTAAGTGGTGAGGCTAGGCAACAACATATCTGCCACGATGACTCTCAAAATGAGGACCCCTCAGGGGTGGGTGCTTAGTCCCCTCCTGTACTCCCTGTTTTCCAATGACTCCAACACCATCATTAAGTTTTCATCCACACCGATGGGGCTGTAGTGGAGCAGGTCGAGAGCGTCAAGTTCCTTGGTGTCTTATATCACTAAGGAACTATCATGGTCCACACAACAACTCCTCTTCCCGCACAGGAGGCTGAAAAGATTTGTTACGGGCCCTCAGCTCGTTAAAAAGTTATCCAGCTGCACCATTGAGAGCATCTTGACTTGCTGCATCACCGCTTGGTATGGCATCTGCTTGGCATCCGACCGCAAGGCTCTACAGAGGATAGTGTGTATGGCCCAGTACATCACTGGGACCGAGCTCCCTGACATCCAGGATCTCTATACCAGGTGGTGTCAGAGGAAGGCCCAAAAAAGGCTCAAAGACTCCAGCCACCCAAGCCACAGACTAGTCTCTCTGCTAACGCACGGCAAGCGGTACCAAACATCAAGTCTGGAACCAACATGACCCTAAACAGCTTCTACTCCTAAGCTATTTTATTTATTTTTTTATTTCACCTTTATTTTAACCAGGTAGGCTAGTTGAGAACAAGTTCTCATTTGCAACTGCGACCTGGCCAAGATAAAGCAAAGCAGTGTGACACAGACAACAACACAGAGTTACACATGGAGTAAACAATAAACAAGCCAATAACACAATAAACAAGTCAATGATACAGTATAAAAAAGAAAGTCTATATACAGTGTGTGCAAAAGGCATGAGGAGGTAGGCAATAAATAGGCCATAGGAGCGAATAATTACAATTTAGCAGATTAACACTGGAGTGATAAATCATCAGATGATCATGTGCAAGTAGAGATACTGGTGTGCAAAAGAGCAGAAAAGTAAATAAAATAAAAACAGTATGGGGATGAGGTAGGTAGATTGGGTGGGCTATTTACAGATGGACTATGTACAGCTGCAGCGATCGGTTAGCTGCTCAGATAGTTGATGTTTAAAGTTGGTGAGGGAAATAAAATTCTCCAACTTCAGTGATCTTTGCAATTCGTTCCAGTCACTGGCAGCAGAGAACTGGAAGGAAAGGCGGCCAAATGAGGTGTTGGCTTTGGGGATGATCAGTGAGATATACCTGCTCGAACGTGTGCTACGGGTGGGTGTTGTTATCGTGACCAGAGAGCTGAGGTAAGGCGGAGCTTTACCTAGCATAGACTTATAGATGACCTGGAGCCAGTGTGTTTGGGGACGAGTATGTAGCGAGGTCCAACCGACTAGAGCATACAGGTCGCAGTGGTGGGTGGTATAAGGTGTATAAGACCCTGTATAAGACTCTTTTTGCTCTAACTCTTTTGCCTCATCACACACGCTGCTGTTACTGTTTATTATCTATCCCATTAGCTAGTCACCTTATCCCTACCTATACAGTGCATTCGGAAAGTATTCAGACCCCTTGACTTTTTCCACATTTTGTTAGGTTATAGCCTTATGCTAAAAGGGATTTTCTTTTAAATCCTCATCAATCTACACACTACCTCATAAACACAAAGCGAAAACAGGTTTTTATACATTTTTGCAAACGTATTCAAAATAAAAAACAGAAATACCTTATTTACATAAGTATTCAGACTCTTTGCTATAAAACTCAAAATTGAGCTCAGGTGCATCCTGTTTCCATTGACCATCCATGTTTCTACAACTTGATTGGAGTCCACCTGTGCTAAATTCAATTGACTGGACATGATTTGGAAAGGCACACACCTGTCTATATAAGGTCCATAGTTGATAGTGCATGTCAGAGCAAAAATCAAGCCATGAGGTCGAAGGAATTGTCCGTAGAGCTCCGAGACAGGATTGTGTCGAGGCACTGATCTTGGGAAGGGTACCAAAACATTTCTGTAGCATTGAAGGTCCCCAAGAACACATTGGCCTCCATCATTCTTAATGAAAGAAGTTTGGAACCACCAAGACTCTTCCTAGAGCTGGCCATCCGGCCAAACTGAGCAATCGGGGGAGAAGGGCCTTGGTCAGGGAGGTGACCAAGAACCCGATGGTCACTCTGACAGAGGACCTTTATGGTAGAGTGGCCAGACGGAAGCCACTCCTCAGTAAAAGGCACATGACAGCCCGCTTGGAGTTTGTCAAAAGGCACCTAAAGGGAAACAAAATTCTCCGGTCTGATGAAACCATTATTGAACTCTTTGGCCTGAATGCCAAGCGTCACGTCTGGAGGAAACCTGGCACCATCCCTATGGTGAAGCATGACTTCACTCAAACCATGAACATTCTCCACCTTCAGTCTCTTGACCGTCTATCAACTCATAAATTGGTTGTTTTTTGTTGTTGAGTTAGAGAGCTTTGAGATGTATTTATGTAATGAATAGTGCTATATAAGTTGAATAAATTATTGTTATTATTTTCTTGTGTTATTTTTCTAATATTTATATATTTTTTCTCTGCGTTGTTGGAAAGGGCCCGTAAGTAACCATTTCACTGTTAGTCTACACCTGTTGTTTTACGAAGCATGTGACAAATAATTTGTATTTAATTTAATTTAATAGAATAACATGGCAATATCTTATAATCCAAACTGCAGTACCTCACACATTATTACAAACCAGCCCACTCTGACAAATGGACAGCAGTTGAACCCTGACAGAATTACTGCCATGATGACCACGTGCTCATCCAAGATGACTCATTTCATCTCTTCAAATCAAATCACAATCTGCTCAGGTATTTCCAGGGTTTCTTTGGGGCATAATACTTCAACCATCCATGAGGAAAATTACTTCAAAGTGTGAAAAATAATTCCAGTGGTATTTGAATCCAGAGAGCTATATCTGTTATGACTGTGTGTCCTTGACACAATTAAATGTCAGCTGTTTGCACAGAACATATTTTGTCTTCATTTCCCTGAACCTTGCATAAAAATATCACCTTCCACTCTGTTACTGTACACAGGGAGCCATTGTTCAGGAGGAAAAGTGAATTAAGCCACATTCAGTATGTAGAAATTACATCCGAATCCTCTCATGTGTCCTTTTCAGGCATACCTAACAAGTTTGCTTGTTTATGGATAGCTCAGCAGAAACTGTATGATAGTTTACCTTGATAAATTAGAGGAGGGGAGATTTAATGAACAGAATACGTGGGGTCACCTTTGTTTCTTGGGGTGATGGAAGAAAAAGTAAACCGATTTTTCTTACTGTCACATGCCTCTCCTTAATAATCAGATTTCTCATCCTCGCCATAATAGAGGGCACCCGGAATCTCATTACCTTATCTAGCTGAGGGGAGAAAACTTTTTCTCTTCAAGTCCATAGTAAAAAAAATAAAAACATGGATACAGAGTTCTGCTTATTTGCACATACATCAACGTCCTCTCCCAGATATGTAAATGACTCGGTCGAAAACGAAATGCTAAAAGTCTACGCCATTAGTTTTCCACTTCATAATCTCCACATGGGGCTGTTAGCGAGATAATGTACCATACAATACGTGTTTTACTTTTAATTCATAGGAAAACGTAATTTCAGATTAATATTAAATCTAGATTCATGTGGAAAACCTACAAGGTCGAGCAGTCTCTTTTTAATTTAAGGCTCAATTGCATTACAAGAAAGGTATAAAAAAAAGCAGAGAAGGGTCTTTTAAGAGAAAAGTATTTAAATTCAAAAGGCATGAAATTGTTTTATGGAACAATGGAAGATCAAGTTTGTTATTCTGCAAATAAGGGCTGTGAAGGACAGCGTGTAATCGTCTCACCAGGGAGTACAAAGCATCACTAATAAAGTGAAGGAAAGATGTACAGAGTTAAGATTAAACATATACACTGGAGGTGATGGTAAATAATTGGTATAGCAATAATAGGTGTTTTATTCTGAAGTTGCAACATGACAATACAGTAAGCTATTGGGCTTTTTTAATGTATAGTGTGCTTCATACAAATATCTCCCATCATAGTAAAATCTACCTTGTATCCAACTTTTAGAACAACAACACCAAAGTACACTAAAACTTAGCAGCATCATTGCCCAATATCGCCATTGTTTTCATGTAGGACATTTAAAAAGTCATTCCCAAAATGCAGAAACCAAGACGAAATTGACGTGCCCCAGCCGCCCAGCGGTGGTCTACTCTCTGTTTTATGCCTATGTCGGACCTGTTCTGAAGTCTTAACGATCTTTTCGGACTTACACCACAAAGCAAAAGTCCAAAGGACAGCGCCTGCACTGCCCAAAGAGGTATCACCCTCCACAGCCTCCCTGCTCCTCACAAATGCCAGACTTTATTGCAAGGCAGTAGCCAGGTTAGGCCAATCTACACTTCTAACATTTCCTCGATGCTCTTTTTTCTTCTGGCATGCTTTTATTGGTCACCCCTATAAAATGTGCTCTATGACTTCAGAAGCTTCCTTGATCACTGTGCTAGATGAGTCCTTATTTGGCACACAGGGGGGTGTACTCTACAGTACTAAAGCTTAACAATAAAAGATGACGTGTTCACTTGGGTACTAACTCATCTCAGTTTATATCCGTACAAACCTCTCCTTTCCGTTAGAGAGTTAGGCTACGGACGTCCCCTCAGCAGTACGGGTCTAAGTGACAAAGCATTTAGCAACTGTGCTAAGTGACACATTTGCCGTTTGCATCAGCTCCGACAATTAATGCATGTGCATTTTGTATTATGTTAATTTCACTTGAGGTTTGAACAGGACGTCTGGGTGAGAATCCCAGGATCCGTTGACGACTATGCTGATGTCTTGTGTGCTAATGCTCGCAGCATATTAACGTGTTATCTAAGTGTTAGCGGCCTCTAATGAGGAAGTCAAAACGTGACATGTTTTCGTCTCATAAAGGTAATTGGGATATTTCTGCTAAGAATTCAAACTGAGAAACTGTGTATCTGCTCATGCTTGTAACCTTGATGTGGAGTTTAACACTAACACCCGGGGGCACGGACTCCCAAATATAAAGCATTAACAGACTCGGAGGAACTGTTGAGGGAAGAGGTGGGGAGTTTAAGGCGTGAGAAACGATTTCCTTAGTAGCCAGAGGGTCATTGAAATTACTTTAATTATGATTATGCCATAGAGAACGATGGCACCCTTAAATACAGGGGGGTGGAAGTGTAGAATTGAGTACAGGAGCCGTATGTATCCAGTGGAGGCTGCTGAGGGGAGGACGGCTCATAATAATGGCTGGAATGGAGTAAATGGAATGGCATCAAACACATGGAAACCATGTGTTTGATGTATTTCATACCATTCCACCTATTCCGCTCCAGCCATTACCACACGCCTGTTCTCCCCAATTAAGGTGCCACCAACCTCCTGTGGTAGAAGTGCTGATCTAGGATCAGGTCCCTCCTGTTCCTATAGCAGGTTGGCATTTATTGGGATGACTCATGTACTGGAGGCAGCTCTGCAAAGTGGTCTCTAGCTGGTACAGATACAAAGTCATAAAATCTGATTTTAAACCTGACCTTTACCCTAATTCTAACCACAGTGCTAACCCTAACGCCTAACTCTAACGTTAAATGTACACCAACATTTTTACGATATAGCCAATTTTGAAGTTGAAGCTGGCCCGTCTAGCGCAAACCACTTAGCTCTGCCTCCAGGACAAGACTCATGACAAGAAATGTCAACCTGCGTCCTTATGATCAAATTCAATATGATCTAAAAGGGAAAAAAGTATCCTAGATTAGTACTGCTACTCTGAGATGTTTGATAAACATACAGCCCCTGGTCTCAAATGCAATGGTCTCAAATGCAGCCTCAGTAGCCTACTTGCGCACAGACAAGGGCTTCATTACATGAACATTATATTCTTTACATTATTCATCCAGGGTTACTGACACGTCTAACGTTAGATTTGGTACTGACATGAGACTTGATATATTATGTTCTATTATGGACCTCTGTGGGAGCGTGAAGGTATTTATACTGTCTAGAGACGGAAGCAGGCAGCGCTGCAGAGATGAACCGGTGCCTTCCTACAAACAACTTGACCCATCAATGCTACTATTGTCTGAAACCCGTGTAAGACTTGAGCATTGCAATTCCAGACAGCTTATTTTTTTAGCACTATTGGGATGATTTTTTTTGGAGAGAGAGAGAGAGAGAGAGAGAGAGAGAGAGAGAGAGAGAGAGAGAGAGAGAGAGAGAGAGAGAGAGAGAATGGTTGCCAATGACTATGTTAGTGGGAATATTCACCTGACATGGGATGTGTGCATTACATGGCACAACCAACCACGACTGGACCATTAAATATATGTAAATGAAGAGAAACACAAGAGAGCTGAGCCATAATAGCACGCATAAGGGAGAAAATGGATCCTGGGTAGTGATTAATTTATTTGATGATGCCTCTAGTGAGGAATTTTAGGTCACAAATGAACTGACAGGATGACAAATTACCATTTTAAAGAATTTACTGGGAATCATTAACGTACAATTGTCAGGTAGCTTATGGCAGGCCAGAGAAGAAGGAATAAATGTAGATCTTTTTCCTTATCTGGCTATGAATTATTAATTATATTTTGGGGGGGAGGCGGGGGGAGGGTGCTTGTCTGATTGGGTGTAATGCATGGTGTAGTTCTGACTAAATTGTAAATTCATTTAGGGACAGGAATCTGCACAATTAAATTGCTGGTCGGCGGGAGGTAAGGAAATTAACTCTGAGGCGGATAAAGAGGAGAAGCAGACTGGTCTCCGTTTCTTTCCATGGAGTTGCCAATCCAGGTCAACCCTGATGTGATTCCATTCTTTTGTTTTGTGTTTATACAGATTCTAAAATGTCACACAAAGAGACAATATTTTACATTGGTTAGGACACTGTTGAATACATGCAATTCTATATGCACCACATGCAGACATTGTGTTAGCCAACTTCAGAGAAGAGGCAGCTCAATGATCGTAATACAGTGTTTTTATAGCCTGCTTTAAGATAAATGTATCTTCTTTGGGGTTATTATTTGAGAGCCATCTCTCCGTGGTGTATTGAAATGGACTCTATTCAGACCATTCATGGAATGTCCAGTCTTTCTTAGCACTGACCATTTCCCGACTGTCATCCAAACTTAAGACATTGATTTCTATTAAGTAAGAAACTTTTATTTCAACTTACATGGCAAGGTCTGTCGTCTGCTTGGGATGGTTCTGAGTGGGATTCATTCCCATGACATGTTTCAAAATAAATAAATTCCCTCATTAAAGTGAATTAAATACATACAATTTAGTATCACATGTTATTTAGGTGTTAAAGGAGACAGATGCTCTGACAAGCTTCTCTGTCAAGCTCTGTCCTGTTTAGTTTATTGCCTTTAAACTGTTCTTAAAAGCCCCTGATAAGATAAAAGCTTAGTTGACAGGACTAGACACTCACTGTGTACATTAATAAGACAGAATCCTTGATTTCCCTCCTGGGCCTTCTGGCGGGAGTCGCCGTCTGCCTCCCAAATGGCAACCTATTCCCTATATAGTGCACTACTTTTGACCAGAGCATAGGGCTCTGGTCAAAAGTAGTGCACTATATAGGGAATTGGGTGTCATTTGGGATCACTCTCTGCTCAACTACTGCAGTGGGTGTGACAAATGGCTGTGGTTTAGAAGTGCAGAAATTGCACGTTCACATATAAGATGTGACTAGGATTTCTAAAAACACTTGTAATTATTACACATTACAAAAGTGAAACCACTGCCCAGTTTGGGACCTGCCACAACGATTAGTGAATTGGAGGAATCTATGTCCATGCTGATTATGCTGTTGGATGTGAAGCATCATAATAGCACCGCAAGCTTGGGTTTAATGACCAGAAAATACACATTTGATGAGAATGTTTTCCTTGGCTTTGTGAGACAAAATAAAAGTATTCTCTTTTTTGGGGTGTTTAAGGGGCTACAATATGGCTCTATTTGGCCCCGTACGCACTCATGTTATATACAATGTAAGTACAACACATTGGACACAATAGTTGTGAGACAGCTGACATTTTTGTTGTATCACAGCCGATGTGCCAAATGCATTGTACATCAGTGTGTACAGGGCCTTTGTTAGATGTCTCATATGTAAAATCCTGCACTTGTCAATACGTTTCCAAACTGCGGGAATTTGGAACATGTGACCTATGTGACTGTGACTGATATCACTGATATAAAGTGTCCGAACTTTGAGAAATCCGGTTAAGTTGCTTGTCTGTAATTCATTTCCCCCTAAACTGATATGATACTGGTCACGAGGGAGCTTTATTCATGGAATATAATTACCAGTTTGTGGTCTAGAAGACAAGATTTGGGATGTTAAAAAATGTATGCAAGTCCTCCTCCTAACAACTCCTTGAAACAGTGCTCTTGATTTATGCTCTGCATGGGCAGTGCACCCAAATCCCTTCTCCTTGGTCCTGGAATAAATTAAATCAAATATCACAGTGGGGCAACTTGGTGCTCCTAGTTTCGAGGTTATTTTCCTCAAAATTAATTACATGAGTGATTACTTTGCTCAGAGAGGAAACACACTTTTTGCACTGAAGACTGGCTGGGGAACACAACAGCCTATTGCGACCCACTGGTGCAGACAAAGCCTATTTTTACTCTACTACTTCCTGAACTTCAGTATCGCAGCAGAGGGAAAACATGATTAAATTGGACGCTAACATTGGAATCTCCCCCTTTGGAAAGCCTGGCGCATCTGAGGAATGATCCACTTCCACCGCTGCCTTCCTACAGTCAGAAGGCAAACTGATGCATTGATTATTTAATGGGGTGGTTAAACATTTGTCAAGAAGTTCACATTGGCCCTTCACAGAATACATCATACATTTCTCAAAAAGTTAACAATTCAATTCTGATGTGCCAGTTTAATTCTGCACCAGCTTTCAGCAGAGGAGAGATCAACACACACTGCTTCATAGTGCTTAAATGTTGTAATTTAAACACAGCAGACACTTTCAAAAAGACAGTCAATGGTCAGGTCATATGAGAGCATGACAGGATATAATGCATGCTTTAGTAGTGTGTCACTGTGCAATGTCATAATCTTAAACGTTTTCTACCGTATTATAAGTACTTTTTAATACATATGTTTTGTGAAATCTTGAAGGAATAGCATGGATCAGTAATACACCTCTACATAACCTCAGACCAGTCCTTTTTCTGTGTCACAAATGAGTGCATGAGTGACCACAATAACATTCACACTCTACATTGGACACACACTGCATGTACCATGAACGTGACAGTGAGCTTCTCTACAGATTGTGCCCAATTTCATGCTGGTATAGACAGGTCATCACACTAGATTTAGAATGTAAAGCAACTGCATTCAGCGGTTTAAGGTACAGTATGTCTCTTCTTATAATTAAACAGTATAAAGGTGTTCATTTCATATTGAAACTTACACATGTCCTTCTGGATTATAAATACATCCATTTGTTTCATGAATGATATTCTCCCTGCTTTCAAAAAAGGCAAATCATCCCTTCCATTTCAATACGAACACAAGGGAGGATTCCATGCAATTCCTAATTGACATGAAGCCATGAAGAACCAACTATTCTCTTTTCCCTTTGTCTCTCTGCCTTTTTTTGGGCATGTGTGATGAGAATAATAAGAATGGGCTAAATTCAAGATGTTGTGGTGTGGATGTGGCTTGATTAACCTCTGCTCCGGACTGTTGCCTCACAAAGTATCATTGCCTTGTTGACCTCCGGATGCTTTGTGTTGCCCGCTAGTGAAAAGGTCTGGAGATCTGGGACCTACAGTGGTAACAGGCCGGCAGGGCCTAATTGTCTGTTCTTTGTGAGCTGAAGTTATTGGCAGCTGCCATTGTTTCAAGCGCCTCCGTCGTCACCCGGCAAAACTAGCTGGAGCACACTAATTGCAATGGCCTTTTCATCATCGCAAATCAACTACTTTCATACAAGCCGAGGGAAACGGGGAAACAGCATCCTCTCAGACCATTAGAGGAGGAGAGGGGGTAAGTACTGTACTGTACCTATAGACATGAACCCCTGGCCTGGACAGACACACCACACCCCACTCCTCATCTCTCTCTCTCTCTCTCTCTCTCTCTCTCTCTCTCTCTCTCTCTCTCTCTCTCTCTCTCTCTCTCTCTCTTTTCTTCTCTCTCTCTCTCTCTCACACACACACACACACACACTCCCCCTCTCAAGCTTTGGGAGTATTTAGCACACAAGTCCATTGACCTCTTCTCTCTTTCTGTACCTGAATGCCATAACCTGGTTTTTAAGGCATTTAAGAGGGTGCTTGGGAGGAGATTGGGCAGGGGGCGTGAGGAGAGGAGAGGAGGGGGGAGGTTGGAAAGTTCAGTGGTACTAGATAGTAAGGCAGGCAACTGGTCCTCCTGACAAGAGATCAATACTGTCCTTGGAGTGGCTGGAGTCAAGCTGCTGGGTCTGACAGGGGGCCGTGTGGCATAATTGGATCAGGGGCGCGGCGAGTCGCCTGGCTTCCCCCTTCAGCACTGTCACAGCTGTCAGATGTCATCCCCCAGCACCGCTGTCACTGCAGGAGGCTAGTGGCTCTTTTCGCCCCACACCTCGCCCCATGCAAATGTCCACTTAGCAGATGAATGCCGCTGATATTAGCCACATTCTTCATGGTTTTATGCAAAAGAAAGATCTGTGTCATCTGAGAATTTCATGGAAATAAAGTCGCCATTTATTCAACGCTGGAAGAGTGAAACGGCCTGGAAAAAGTGAAAATGATTCGGTTCAGCTTATTAAAAACGGAACAAAAATAAGGCTTTGAAAAACAAACAAGGAAGGAGTTGGGAATGAGAAGAAATCAAAAGAAAATTGCAAAGAATAAAACTTGATAGGAGATAAGTAATGAAAAATCCCCGCTGTCTACAACATCCCATATAATACACCTGCAACACCTAATCCAAGTTCATTGATTGACTGGGGTGTAACCTCAGAGGTTTTCCGAGGTGAAACTTTACATTGTGAGATTGTAAATCATTTTCCAAACACATATTGATCTTCCTCATTGTGCTGTAGCCGCTTAAAATAGGCTTCACACGGTTGGGTGTCAAGTAGGTTTGGCTGTAGGCAATATTCAAGCAATCAAACACAGCTACAAAGCACAGCCGGCTAAAACAGATGTACTTTTATCTAAAGTCATGTCTAATGTATTAATTAATGATTTTTATCCTACTCCTTCTAGTCCAAGCGGGGGAATGATGGATTTCATGATTCTCCAGGCGGAAACAGGATGAAACTTGTGATAATATGATGACAGTCTTTAGTTAATCTAACCAGTGTGAGTCCATGTAGCCCAAAGCCCTAAAATACTCAAAGAGTTTGATATTCCTTTGCGGAAAAGGAGATGATATTTTGTCCACCGTGACTAAAATGCTTTCCAAATCTAACAGTTTGAACGCTGCAATAATTGCCACCATTTTATCAGCGCGTTTGGAATTATCGTGTATCATGTGACAGACGCTGGAGTTTCAAACTGCACCAGACATTAGCCTGGCTGGATTAAAGGCTGGTTAGACATTAAACGGGAATCCATATGTACATTTACAGCTCCAATTAATAGACAGTGTTTGTGATGTAATCCAGATTCTCTGCCCTCCATTTTCACACTCTTAATCATATTAAAGGCTTAGTAGAACAGGGTGATTATCAGGATTGTCGACGATACACACGCTCAATTCCTTTTAGTTTGTTGGGCAATTAATAAATGGCTTCACTACATTTTCTCTCGAGGCTTAAGTCAATGTCTATCATCTTGACTGTCTATTGTTGCTCCTTTTGAGGAAAAAATTCAATACAATATTTTTTTTCTAAGTGTCAGACCCAATTTATTCTAATATGATTCTTTTGGAAATATCTATTAATTTTCCTCTTGATGAGCATTACTGTACATAGCGTACAGTGGTAAATGTCGAATCCATCAGTCCCCTGTCTGGGCCTGGTGAAGGGAGAGATTGGTTGTTCAGAGTGGGAATGGCAGAGTTCAGATGGCAACACTTTGATCATGAGGCCTCAAGGCTCCTGGACCTCGGGGCTGATCAGACAACCAGAGAACAGACAGACATTCTCTCTCTCTCTCTCTTTTTCTCTCTCTACCTCTCTCTCTGTCTTTCTCTGTCTCTCTCTCTTTGTCTGTCTTTCTCTCTCTGTCTCTCTGTCTTCCTCTATGTCTCTCTCTCTGTCTTTCTCTCTCTCTCTGTCTCTATCTCTCTCTGTATGTCTCTCTCTCACACGCACACACTAGTGAGGCTGAATCATTGTTTCAGTGCTCTTTGGTAGCAGGCAAAGCCGGTCATTCAGGGACGGCATGTTCACGGTCTCAACGGTTCAGCGGGCCCAAGGATGTGGTTAACAAATGGGAAGAAAGCTCTGCAACTTCAAGGCGGTCGCCGGCTTGTGCTAAGTGATCTGTATTCCTTGTGAATCTGCTTTTCCCTAACCCTGTGAAATGAACACCACTTCCTCACGTCCCGCCCCCTGACCTCTCACATAATACCACATTCAAAAAGCACCATGCATGAGTGTTCCCATGTAATATAAAAAAAAAAAAATTGACCACGGACTTTTGTTTTGTCTCAAAACACTGTCTGCGGAGGCCATGCTTCATGATCAAGTTAGCAGCCACTCGCTTTTAAAAATCATCCCAACGTTGGGAATGTTTACTTTCTGTTTTCATACTTGTCCGAACGTCGTTGAGGTTGAACATACCGTGATGCCATCTCGCGTCAAAATCGTAGTGATTTCTGTTCCTCGCCTTGAAACACTGTTCTCCATTGTGAGAATCCCAGTAGAATGGGTTCGGATATCTGGAGGCGTTAAATAGCGGAGAAAAGAAGTGTTTTGCAGACGTCATTTCCCAGATACCACCTGGAGTATGACAACGTACAAGATAAGGAACAAGGCTTTCGGGAGTCTCCTGCAAAGTAAAGATTGGCAGCTGGAAGTGAGGCTTACAGGCTGACCTACACACAAGACCTCTTCACCCATGACTCATAATCACCACTCAGGGAGAGCCACGTGGTTCAGTAAAAGGCAGACGCAGCCATTAGGGTGGTGCTTAAAACTCCACTTAAAGATCACTTTATAGGCTATTACTTAAACCATGGTTTGGTATTTACATGACACTTTCAGGGAGCTTTTTGGTTTGGTAATACAGTTGCTTGCAGGCAGAATATTGGATGTGGTGCTCTTGTGACAAAGTGCTCAACACGAAGACAGACACTAAGAGAGAATTGCCACACTAAGACAGACAAGGGGGATACACATTACCTAGCCATACAGGCTCTCAAATCCATGATATAACAAAAAGGAAAGGGATTTCAGTGAAGCTCATATCATCAGCGGTTTGTCAATTGACGTTGTTGTTTGTGAAGAACAGGCCTACTCGTTTTGAATATAATAAACACAGTATTCTGTATTTGAGAGTTTTAATATCTTCAGAAATAATTTTCAATTAATTCACAACAACAACAAAAAACGACATTTGCATTAGATTTGAATTTCGACTTGTCCGTTTGTTTGGTGGCATGAAATGACTCTGGCTGTGGCTGTATTGTGTGTTGGTCCCCCAGCAGGATGAACTTGGATCATTGGAGACAGCCCTACCCTGGGGTCAGCGGCTACCACGCCACTCTGATGTGATGTGGAGCAGGGGTGATGGTGTGTAAATAACGGCAGAGAATTGTGAATCTTGTCATGGCTGCACGGCGGAGCAGCTCAAGCATTGAAAGATGGTTGCCCCTCAAACCTGCCTGGGAGGTGGTTTATGTGTGGCTGTGTTGTGGCTGTGGCTGGGGTAAAGACAGTGGTTCCTTCCACCGCTGCTTCCCCTCTCACTCCTTCCTCCTGTTCTGGCCTGACATATCAGGACCAGTTCACCCGGTTGCTCATCGCTGACATATGACTTAATCACCCACATATGCACTAATGAATAGCAATATGAAAACAATTATGGCTACCATGCAATCCACGGTAGTTTCTTAGTTATCGTCTATTTACGCAATTCCTTGGGTTTTGGTTAGATTTAAGAGTGTATAATTGCATTTAAATGTTTCCTTTTCCATGCCACCACCAGTCACAAACAACTCACTCTACTATAAGTTCATTTGATTAATCGTCTATGATGTGTCATCAGAACACTATTTACATAAAACATTTTAGCAGCTGTTCCTACCGAATACCCGATGGGCGGATTGGTTTCTTGTTCTTATTTCAGTGTCATATTCTGTCTAAATCTATGCATTGTGTAAATGTCTCCTAGATTAAGGATTACAATCAATTAAACGTTGGTGAAAATGGCATCCATCTTGGTAAGACACTGCCTGCTTCTCCTGACATTTTGCAGCTGTTATATTTTCGGACATTTGACGCATTTCAGACACATTCGTGGACATTCTATAAACACTGAAATGGTAAGTGCGAGACGAGGTGAGGCGGTGTATCTCGCCGCTCTGCGTTTCAACCCAAATTCCAACTTCTGCGTCCGAACTGTGAAAGAAGGTTAAGAAGAAGCCAATCCGCGTATTTGTCAGAGCTGTCACAGAGACCGTGAACCAGCCAATCACGAGGTGACTTAATTAGACTGTGACACAATTGCCTTTTTAAAATGTCTTCCGAGGGAAACGATTCCTAGTGATTTGACAAAAGGGCTTGAAGTTAATTGGGTGAGGGACTGTGTCCTTAAACTCCAGTCAGAAGAGTATGTTTAGAGTACTTTTACCTTAATGCCATAATGAGTGGGGAAATGAGGCTGTTCATTCACAATTCAACCAATTCAAAAAAAGTAAAATGGTTGCATTGGAATTGACAGAAACGACAGGGTCTGTTCTTCCTCTTTCATAACCTGCAGTCAAGGAACACTTGTATTTTAGTCTTTGGACTGCAATTCAATGAGGCTCAGCTCTGCAGTAGGAGAGACTGTGCATTTATATAGGTGGGATGACAGCCACCCTTTAACATTGCATGGATTCATATCCTCTCTTTATCATTCATATCTGTGTTTATGCATAATACCTTTTCACAATATATGATTCAGTTTAATCAACAGGCTTTACGTGCAACAAACGTACTGTCTGACGGAGTTTGTCTAATATGAGGCGGGCCAAGGGGAAAGCTTGTCAATGTTTGCCAGTGGGTTTGCTCAAGGATGAGAATGTGATGAATATCCCACCTCCATATATTTGCAGGGGGACTTGACTTTAATTCACTGTAAAAACACAACTCAAACTCCTCTGATGGCTTTGAAATTCTTAAACATTTCTTGCAGAAAGGTGAGCTTTATCAATCTTATGAGATTCCCAATTGTGCTTTTTTTTTTTTTAACTTTATTAACCTTTATTGTCATCTGGCAGAGCTTCAAACCTTTCTTTAAAAGAGAAAGCAAACATTAATCCAACATATTCATTCCACATCTTCCCTCACCAATGCATTATTTCAAGAATAAACCCTAAAATCTTGTTTGCTTTTGTTTATGGACATTTTGCATGCTAACAAAAGGTCTGTAATTCATGGTGGAATTGTGGGGGGAAAAAATAATAATTTGGATAAACAGCATGGTTCATTCCACCGTAATTCTTTATTCAACCGGCATATCATGGAAATTTCAACAGTCATAGCAGATTAACCCCGTGTGTGCTTTCTGTGGCTTCACCCTTTGATAGATTTACATGCATCAGGATCAAAACTCTGTTTGGAAAGAGACAGACGGTTTATTTCATTCCATCCACTTCGCACCCGCCTGACCTTCCTCTTGTGAAATAATCACAACTGTTATGTTAGAATATTTAGGCATAAATAATGAATTACTTGGTGGGTTGGAGCCTTCTCCATTTGAAAATACACCTACGTGGATACTGGCCTTCTCTCTTTTCATAGAGGAACACGTCTGGCTCCAAAGAAGTATAGCTAGCAGGTCCTACTGTTTAGCCTAATACGTTTACCTTTGTTTGTTTTGTGAGCCCCTACCAAAAATCAGTTATTCTATTCCATTCTATTATATTCTATTAATGCTGTACCACATTGTGTGGCATACAGCCCGTTCTTTTAAAGGCACTAATTGTGATTGTATGGTATGGTTTTGAATGGTCAAATGCTAATAGTATTCATTTTTGCGTTGTTGCGTCTGCCGGACCAATTGCCGTCTATCTAATGATGTAATCAAATTCATCTTAAAAATGGAGGTGTACATTAGACATTCTGCTTCGTACTTACTTATGTATTCATGCCACTTTTTAGCACCTAGGACCAAATGTTGAACAGATTGTCTGGACAACGAGAGCAAACGTTATTACGTTTACCTCTGAGAGGTACCTCTGTGCGTCACTCCTGTCTTTGAATAAAACGGTGCATATTAATCAATTCTCCAGCCTAAATGAACTGCTGGCCCCATTAGAATAGTCTGGAGGTAATGTAGATTCTCACTATTAGACCTTGTACTTAGTCCTCATGGTCTATTTCTTTACATGTAATTGCTCTGCTCCTCTGCTCAATGAGCGTGGAACACATTGAGTGTAATAAAGTGCCTTGGCGTTTTGTTCCAGGAACTGCATTCTAGAAACATCATATAACAGCAATAATGTTAAACAAGCAGCATTGACAATTACAATACATTCCTCTGTGGGATGATTGTCCTCTAACCAAACTTGTTGACATTGGCAGTGGAGGGCTTGCAATTTTACCACATTCACACCACTTCTCCCAAATTAGTAACGGTGTCCTGGGACGGGCCAGACAATATACAACTATGTGATTACTTAATCCATATGCAGTGTGGGACCTGAGATATTCATAGTGGAAGATAGGAATCCTTCATACAAATATCAACAATGTCACCGACTTCCTGTATAATCAGTACTCTGTAGGAGAAGATATGGCTGCTGTTCTCCATTCTGCAGATGTGGGGCGGCACTAAGAAATCACCCTGAATGTGCCGGGGAAGATAACTACACTTATTGGGTGTCTACTGGAGATAATTTACACAAAACAGGGAGCAGATAGGGCATATTTAATTGACATGGGACAGTTTCTGGGGGTTTGGGTGACGCTCTCGGAAGTCATCTGGATGAGGGGCTTAAGGCAGACTACGGAGGGACCAGTGGAGAGCTCACAGAGCTCGCAGAGCTACAGATTGATGCTGACGTCTCTGCCACATCAATTACAGCCCGCTGCTTCATTGGGGAGGAATCCCCACCATTATCTCTTTTGGCGACCTAGCACAAACTCGGTGTGTCAGAGGTCAGCCAGGGGAGGAAAGGCTCTGACTGGGCCCTCCCGGTGGGGGCCGCTTCTGCGGGCCTGGTGGTTAAGGCTCCCCCGTGGAGTCGAGGTAGCACAGAGAGGTCCACAGCACAGACCAGCCCTGTCACTCACTGGGCTCTCCAAGCCCTGCACAGTAGGGGGAAAGATCAGCCCAGAGACTACAGTTAGAACATTGTCATTTTCACTCCTCGTTCTCTACTGTTCAGCCCCCATCTCAAAACATCTCTCCTTGACACTCCTTCAACACTTTTTTGTGTGCTACAGCTTTTAAAAACGAGAACGCATCATTACTGCAAATGTCAGGTTGCAACAAAGAGACTGTACCGTAGTGTGTTTAGCCTTATGTTACAGTAATGATCCTCTCCAGAACTATTGATGCTCTGATGACAATTTAAAGTATCAAAAGTATCCTTTTATCCCGTACTGTTGTATACCGCCTTCGCACCTAATGCAAAGAATACTGCAGTACAAAAACATTGGAAGTGTATCGGCTACTTCATGAGGCCGGAGAGCTCATAATTCCCCACACATCAGACAATGCAGTAGTTCCAAAACATTTCCAGTTCTCAGCTAACATGTCCACGCGGTCGTGGAGTGCAGTCTGAGCGCTGGAAGCCACGAGGCCGGAGCGGCAGGAAGCCATCACATTGAGTTATCAGCTACATCCCACGTCCAGCCAAGGACCAGTCGGAGCCCCTCAGAGCCCCCACCCACAACACACACAGATCCCCGTCCCAAACGGTGGGGGGCCGACAGGAGTCATTAGAGAGCCAGGGCCTCTGATAGCACCAACAACCAACACCTCTACCCCACAGAGCAGAGCTCCTCCACCACGCAGTCACCAGCGACACGCCTCGCACCACTGTCTGTGCCAGTACCTAGATATAACGACTAACAGACACATTCATCCTTAAAGTCAGTGTTCAGGGACTAGGATCATGTTGTTGAAAGTGAGGTTTTCCAGTATGTTGTCTGATACAGAATAATAATAAAAAGCATGAGGGTGAAATTGTTTTGATCACTACAATGATAAATGCCTTGTGCACCGGCACAGTACTCAAAGGCTTGCTGGTTGTTCATCCCACCATGGTTTGGGCAAGAGACGAAGCGCTGCTAGCCGTCTCTAAGACAAACAGTCTCCTAACGGCACAACTCAACATAAAGAAATGCTGCACAGGTACAGTCGTATCATAAGCCAATTACCTTTGATGAGATAAAATGTGATGCTCACCTTTCTACTGCGACAATAAATTAATGACTACCCAAAGAGAATAAAAACAGTGCTAAGTGAAACCGATTCTCGCCCATATCTCAAGGCTTTTATAATGGCTCCTGAGCCCACCTAAAAGCTCCTGGGAGTTTAGATCAAGCCCCTCCTGTGCGGAGCGGAGGGAGACCAGCCATAAATTGCTAATAGACTAAATGGAACGAGGTAGGAGGCTTCTGCACTGAAGCAATTACCCCTCAGATGTGGCCATTCATATCCCTGCATGTCTCGTTTCATTAAGAGATTGCCAGCACTTTGTCAGGCCTGGGCATCACAGCTCTGTGAGTTAGGCAGGCAGGGGGAAGCTCTAGATCTGGGGAAGCATTTGAAACAACAAAGTCTCGTTTGACTGCCCGGCCGACAGTCCACAGGAGCACCGGTGTGCCTCCTCTTCCTGGCTTTGATGTGTTCCAAGGATTTATTGAATCAATTATTGATCACAGTTGCGTTTTGAAACTCAAAGACACGTCTAGTACTCTTAAGTCTTCTTTTTAGAGGATACGTCGACGCATTTCGTGGGACTTCGTTTGAAACGCTCTCATGTTGTTCTAATGGGGAACGTTCAGGTACATGGACTTGACGAAGGACATGCATTATTACCATGGGTTACTACCACGTAAATGAGTCAATTACAACCGCCTATATCCACAGTGAGCAGAGCAGGACTCCAGGGAAATCCAACGTCTTGGGGAGTCTACTGCCTAGTAAGCCAAGCACCGGACAGACACTTCTGCTCACCAACAAAGTCATACTTGTTGTGTGCAACAGGAAACTCGGATAAAAAATATAGATAAATCTATCAAAAATATATCCAACATCATAAATATGTACATTATAGGTATTCAATGTAATGGGTTTGATATCATGGAATACATATGCAAAAGCGATAAAATTGTCTCCCAAACAATTGTAACTATTGGTATCAGCAGTTGAAATAGCAGTCACTTGAATGCAATATATTGTCATTTATCTCCACAGGAACATATGAGGTGGGCCAGGTCCAGTCACTGTTCAACAGAATCACTCAATTCAATTTATAAATAAAAATAGTGCCATACACTTGCAACTCAATTCATGCAATTCAATAAAAAATTCATACATTCTTTGGGTGAAAATCCCAGTACTCTGGCCCCCTTTATTGTTAGACAAATTGAAGTGTGCACTCGATAGGGAGGCCAATGGTAAACAGAGAATACATTTACCCATTCCATGGTGTGGTTGAGAGGAGGACCCCAGCGCTCAAAGGCAGGAGCAACAATCTGAGTGACATCAGGTCATCCTGCCTCCTCACAGTCATCTGCCTGATAGAATTGCTCTCTTCTCCAGATAGGAGCAGCAGCTTTTTGTCATTGCCATATCTTATGATTGATGGCTACATGGCCAGAGCGAATCTGCCCTTTTTAAATAATTTATATTGCCATCGCTATGGACAACTAGCTTATAACCGGGTTATTATTTTTCCATTGACTAGGGGGGGGATCAATACTTTAAAGACTTGAGATACCCACTAATGAACTACTTAGCTGGATCTCTGGGGTGCAAAACAATTGCACTATTTACTCAAAGCCAAGAGAAATGTAGTAATATAAAGTGCTTCTTTTAGGGATATTGCCAAGAATTGGAAGCAGGTAAAGCCGGAGTGGGAAGCCAAGGGAGTTCAATCGTTAGGCGAATGTAGTCCGACAACAGAAGCATAAGTTAATAGTGTTAGTCAACGAACGGCAAGTGTAAAAAGGTCTACTGTCTTTGCCAATGTGCCACGAGTTCGACTGCTCATCTTTATCATTGCTCATACTGTCACTAATAAACTACGTAAGGTCTCCCAAAAAAAAGCGCTGTAATTCTCTAAAGCGGCAGACCGCTTTAGAGAAGCAGTTGTTCATTTAAAGCCCCCTCCATTCATTCAACACTCTAACAAAGTGACAAATTAGCCAAACAAAAGTGTTTGAATTTCTTATTCAAGTTGATTAATTCCTATCATTAGTCAATCACACAACAGCTCATGAAATATTTTGCGTTCATTTATTAAGTGTGATTGATTTTGCGAAACACTTGAATTAACATCAATAAATCAATTTGTAAATCAATTACATTATAATGTTTAAATACAGAGCTAATAGTATACATTAACTAGTGGGCCAGAAGTGATCATCTATCACTTCACATTACGAGGTGGAAAAAGCACGAGAGCAAGCTGAAAGGATCGATAATCAAAGAGTTCTGACACTACCCTTAATGGGTCCAGACACATTTGCATGACTTTGTTGCTGCTGCGGAATGAGAGAACACTTTCAACCACCAGAGTTAACTAGAAGTCATATTTCCTCTGATCCCAGAATAATGGGCCTGGTTATCAAGGAGATGCCCTACTCATACATTCCCATTACACTGAACATATGGGACCGTACAACCTAAACTGTGGCAATGCAATTTTGACCTGAATCCAATGCGCTCCGGCTGTCTCTTAAATCAGAGCTCAATGCCCATAATAAAAACAGAGAATTAATTTGCTAGCAGTGTTCCTGTATTAGCCTAGTGCTAACTTCTATAATAGGTGAAGAGACAATGGATAGGCCAAAACTTTAGCCGAAGGTATGTTCGTTCATCCTGCCTTCATACAGCAGCAGCGAGGACGCTTCATCCAATTTTGTACTTGGAAATGGGCTTGTATAGATGACTGGCTCCTACTCCAGTATGAAATGTGTGTCAAGGCTTTCCTCCTGGTTGTTCTGAAGCACTACAGAAGTTATCGGTCCTTTACAGTGCTGCTGCCGAGGGGAAGTGGGAGAGGTCCACTGAACCAGCTGTTGAGTAGATAAGCCAACACTGTTAACGTGACACAGTGTGTAGAGAATTACACAGCCACTACAATGAGCTTTGGGCCTATGGTCTCGTTAATAATCTTGCTCCCTGTAACAGCTGTCTGATCGGGAAGTACAGCGGAAAAAAACAGGGAAGGAAGGAAGAGGGAATGTCACCTGATGAGGAAAGAAATGTCCCTCCAACTTTGCTTAAGGTTCAGCTCAGTCTGATTGAGCCTGATAGGTCTTGGTGTTCTCGTTACGCTGTATAGGTCTAGGGACTGACTGTTTACCCTGTATAGGTCTAAGGACTGACTGTTTACCCTGTATAGGTCTAGGGACTGACTGTTTACCCACTGTTATAGGTCTAAGGACCTGACTGTTTACTCCATGTATAGGTCTAGGGACTGACTGTTTACCCTGTATAGGTCTAAGGGCTGACTGTTTCCCTGTATAGGTCTAGGACTGACTGTTTACCCTGTATATGTCTAAGGACTGACTGTTTACCCTGTATGGGTCTAGGACTGACTGTTTACGATGTTATGGGTCTAAGGACGGACTGTTTACCCTGTAAGGTCTAGGGACTGACTGTTTACCCTGTATAGGTACAGGACTGACTAGTTTATACGTAGGTATAAGCGTCTAGGGCCTCCGTACTGACATGTTTACCCTTCTGTATAGGTCTAAGGACTGACTGTTTACCCTGTATAGGTTACGACTGACTGTTTACGCCTGTAAGATGGTTAGGACTGAATGTTTACCTGTATAGGTCTAACGAATGACTGTTTACCCTGTACCGGTCTAACGAATGACTGTTTACCCTGTATAGGTTAGGACTGACTGTTTACCCTGTATAGGTCTAAGGACTGCAATTTTTACCCTGTATAGGGCTAAGGACTGACTGTTTACCTGTATATGGCTATGGGGACGGACTGTTTACACTGTATAGCTCTAGGGACTGACTGTTTACCCTGTATAGGGCTAAGGACTGACTGTTTATACTGTATAGGCTTAGGGACTGACTGTTTACCCTGTATAGGGCGCTAAAGGACTGACTGTTTTACCCTGTATAGGTCTAGGGACTGACTGTTTACCCTGTATAGGTCTAAGGACTGACTGTTTACCCTTGTATGGGTCTAGGGATGACTGTTTACCTGTATAGGGCTTAAGGACTACTGTTTATACTGTATAGGTCTAGGGACTGACTGTTTACCCTTGTTAGGTCTAAGGATCGACTGTTCCCTGTATAGGTCTAGGGACTGACTGTTTACCCTGTATAGGTCTAAGGACTGACTGTTTACCCTGTATGGGTCTAGGGACTGCTGTTTACAATGTATAGGTCTAAGGACGGACTGGTTTACACTGTACAGGTCTAGGGACTGACTGTTTACCCTGTATAGGACTAAGGACTGACTGTTTATACTGTATAGGTCTAGGACTGACTGTTTACCCTGTATAGGTTAAGGAATGACTGTTTACCCTGTATAGGTTAGGACTGACTGTTTACCCTGTTATTAGGACTGACTGTTTACCCTGTATAGGTTAGGACTGAATGTTTACCCTGTATAGGTCTAACGAATGACTGTTTACCCTGTATAGGTTAGACTGACTGTTTACCCTGTATAGGTCTAAGGACTGCAATTTTTACCCTGTATAGGGCTAAGGACTAACTGTTTACCTGTATATGGCTATGGGCGGACTGTTTACACTGTATAGCTCTAGGGACTGACTGTTTACCCTGTATAGGGCTAAGGACTGACTGTTTATACTGTATAGGTTATGGGACTGACTGTTTACCTGTATACATGGGCTAAGGACTGACTGTGTTACCCTGTATAGGGCTAAGGACTGACTGTATACTATGTATTGGTTTAGCGGACTGACTGTTACCATAGGGTAAACAGTCAGTCCCTAGACCTAAACAGTATAAACAGTCTTGGCATAGTTCTGTTATAATCTCCACCCGGCACAGCCAGAAGACGACTGGCCACCCCTCATAGCCTGGTTCCTCTCTAGGTTTCTTCCTAGATTTTGGCCTTTCTAGGGAGTTTTTTCCTAGCCACCGTGCTTCTACACCTGCATTGCTTGCTGTTTGGGGTTTTAGGCTGGGTTTTCTGTACAGCACTTCGAGATATTAGCTGATGTACGAAGGGCTAATATAAATAAACTTGATTTGATTTTGATTTGATTTGATTTATAGGGCTAAGGACTGACTGTTTACCCTGTATAGGGCTAAGGACTGACTGTTTACCCTGTATAGGTCTAGGGACTGACTGTTTACCCTGTATAGGGCTAAGGACTGACTGTTTACCCTATATAGGTTAGGACTGACTGTTTACCCTGTATAGGCTAAGGACTGACGGTTTACCCTGTATAGGTCTAGGGACTGACTGTTTACCTGTATAGGGCTAAGGACTGACTGTTTACCCTGTATAGGGCTCAGGACTGACTGTGTTACCCTATATAGGTTAGGACTGACTGTTTACCCTGTATAGGGCTAAGGACTGACTGTTATACCCTATATAGGTTAGGACTGACTGTTTACCCTGTATAGGGCTAAGGATTGACTCGTTTTACAATGGTCATTATGAGAATTCTTGTTCTTTATTTGGATCTCTTTTAGTCCCCATTTGGACTAATCTTCCAAGAGTCCTTAAACATTAAAATGCAATTTATAATACAAACACATTTCCACATATAACACACTATTACAAACATACATAATATACTAACATAATGACCCAATAAATACTCAATCTAAAAAAATATTGATTCTTCATCTACTATAGTCCCACAACATTTCTATGTATTATATTTAAATCGTTTTAAAATAATGTTTAAATTTATATAATGAAATGTTTCTGGTTTGCTCAGTTAATTTATTCAATTTCTTTATTGCTCTAAATCGAAATGTTCTTTTGCCTATTTCTCTTTTCTGTCTGGACAACGGATAGATGGTGGACAATCTATTCCTAGTATTTACGGAATGTCTGTCGCTTACCAACTGAATACCGTTGTGAATAGAACTTAGCCATCTTAAATGATGTATATTATGAAATAAAATAAGCATGTTCCTTTCAATTATCTTATCGATTGATGACCAACCAAGAACATTGCGCATGACTGCAACAGAAGAACCATATCTCCACCTTAACTGCTTTGTTCTGTGCATTCTGCAGCCTCCTAACTTCACTTGATGATGCATTTCCCCAGACCACAGAACAGTAGTTCACCTGACTCTCAATTAATATTTGTGTTATTTGCTGAAGAATTTTTCCTAGTAAATATTTAGCTATCCTTCTGATTATGCATGCTGTTTAAATATTTGTTTTTACATAGATTAGTCATTTGAGACGACCATGATAAACAGTTGTCTAGCTGCACTCCCAATAGTTTGGTTTCTGCCACTTCTTCAATTTGTACTCCTCCCATACTTAATTGTATCCCATGCTGTTTTGGCCTTTTCCTAGTGGAACAGACCAATATAACTTTGGTTTTCTTGGTGTTTAAAACAAGTTTGTTTTGGCAAACCCACTCCCTAATATTCTCCAAATCTCCTTGTAAAGCTTGCTGTACCTGTTGAACCGATTGTCTTGCTGCATAAATTGTAGTATCATCTGCAAATATAGTAGCTTGAGTTTCAGCTAAGGCATAGGGAAGGTCGTTGGTATATATTAAATAAAGAAGTGGCCCAAGGCAGCTGCCCTGCAGTATACCACAGTTTAACACATGAGGGGAAGAAAATGAACCATTGATATAGGTGGACTGTTTCCTGTCAGTTAGATATGACTGTACCCAATTCAATGCTACCTCCTTAAAACCATAATGCATTAATTTTGTCAAAATTATTTCATGATCCACTAAATCAAATGCTGCACTGAAATCTAAAAATAGTACACCCACAAACTTGCCATTATCCATAGCATTGAGCCACTGGTCAGTCATGTCAACCAATGCAGTGGTAGTGGAATGGTTTTTACGATAAGCATGCTGATTGGCTGTAATCAGATCATTCTTTTCCATGTACTCCCATATTTGTCTACTCACAATACCCTCCAATATCTTACTGATTGTAGGGAGTAGACTAATTGGTCGACTATTGGCAGGAGTAATGGGTTCTTTGCAGTCTTTCGGAATAGGACACAGTTTCGCATGCTTCCATACATTTGCAAACATCCCCTTTTCCAGTGACCAATTAAATATGTATCTCAGTGGAACTGCAATCTGGGGAGCAGCACAGCGAAGCAAAAAATTGTACATAAGACCATAACCTGTAGATTTACCATCAGGTAATGACTTCAATAGGTTTAACACCTCCTCCACTGACACCGTTTGCAGACTAAAAGAGCAGATCTTGTTGCTCATAATATGATCATCAATCCATTGGACAATAGCTTGTTTGGAAGAATGTATGTTTACATTGTTGCTCAGTAAATTAATTTTCTTTGTAAATAAATCTGCAAAATGATTGGCAATATAAACTGGTTTTGTTATTATTCTCCCGTCAACCTCCACACTAGATGGTACGTATAGGGCTAAGGACTGACTTATTACCCCGCTTGTGTGCTGAATTCATGATCATGTGCACAAGCCCGATTCCTTGAAGAGCCTCTATATACTCACTCTACATACTCAACTTGCATACCTGAAGTAGGTGCAGTATTACATGTAATGTGTTGTTATAACGGCACATGCTTACAATATGTTGATGTAAAATCAAATCAAATCCATTGTCACCCTATACCGCAAGTAAAGATCTGGACAGGCCAATAGATTAGACCTTGTGGTCAATCTTCACAGGTTGTGGTTAGAGACCACTATCTTCGTGACATCATAACCTTATTTGGTGGCCTGTATACCACAGGGGTAAAGACATTATGGTCTTCTGCCATTCTGTCCAGATTGTCTAATTTGGACTCAATATATTACATATTGTTTACATAATATATACACAGTACAGTCAAAAGTTTGGACACACCTACTCATTCAAGGGTTTTTCTTTATTTTTACTATTTTCTACATTGTAGAATAATAGTGAAGACATCAAAACTATGAAATAAAACATATGGAATAATGTAATAACCCAAAAAGTGTTTAACAAATCAAAATATATTTTCGATTCTTCAAAGTAGACACCGTTTGCCTTGATGACAGCTTTGCACACTCTTGGATTTCTCTCAACCAGCTTCACCTGGAATGCTTTTCCAACAGTCTTGGAGGAGTTCCCACATACAGTTGAAGTCGGAAGTTTACAAACACCTTAGCCAAATACATTTAAACTCCTGACATTTAATCCTAGTAAAAATTCCTTGTCTTAGGTCAGTTAGGATCACCACTTTATTTTAAGAATGTGAAATGTCAGAATAATAGTACAGAGAATGATTTATTTCAGCTTTTATTTCTTTCATAACATTCCCAGTGGGTCAGAAGTTTACACACACTCAATTAGTATTTGGTAGCATTGCCTTTAAATTGTTTAACTTGGGTCAAACGTTTCGGGGAGCCTTCCACAAGCTTCCCACAATAAGTTGGGTGAATTTTGGCCCATTCCTCCTGACAGAGCTGGTGTAACTGAGTCAGGTTTGTAGGCCTCCTTGCTCACACACGCTTTATCAGTTCTGCCCACAAATTTTCTATAGGATTGAGGTCAGGGCTTTGTGATGGCCACTCCAAAACCTTGACATTGTTGTCCTTAAGCCATTTTGTCACAACTTTGGAAATATGCTTGGGGTCATTGTCCATTTGGAAGACCCATTTGCGACCAAGCTTTAACTTCTTGACTGATGACTTGAGATGTTGCTTCAATATATCCACATAATTTTCCTGCCTCATGATGCCATCTATTTTGTGAAGTGCACCAGTCCCTCCTACAGCAAAGCACCCCCCCCCCCAACATGATGCTGCCACCCCCGTGCTTCACGGTTGGGATGGTGTTCTTCGGCTTGCAAGCGTCCCCCTTTTTCCTCCAAACATAACCATGGTCATTATGGCCAAACAGTTCTGTTTTTGTTTCATCAGACCAGAGGACATGTCTCCAAAAAGTACAATCTTTGTCCCCATGTGCAGTTGCAAACCGTAATCTGGATTTTTTATGGGGGTTTTGGAGCAGTGGCTTCTTCCTTGCTGAGCGGACTTTCAGGTTATGTCGATATAGGACAATGGATATAGATACTTTTGTACCTGTTTCCTCCAGCATCTTCACAAGGTCCTTTGCTGTTGTTCTGGGATGGATCTGTCTCTAGGAGACAGAACGTGTCTACTTCCTGGGCGGTATGACGGCTGCGTGGTCCCATGGTGTTTATACTTGCGTACTATTGTTTGTACAGATGAACGTGGTACCATCACTCGTTTGGAAATTGCTCCCAAGGATGAACCAGAGTTGTGGAGGTCTTGGCTGATTTCTTTTGATAAATGTAATAATCTGTCTGTGTACAATTGTTGGAAAAATTACTTGTGTTATGCACAAAGTAGATGTCCTAACTGACTTGCCAAAACTGTAGTTTGTTATCAAGAAATTTGTGGAGTGGTTGAAAAACAAGTTTTATTGACTCCAACCTAAGTGTATGTAAACTTCCGACTTCAACTGTATGTTGAGCACATGTTCAATGCTTTTCCTTCAGTCTGTGGTCCAACTCATCCCAAACCATCTCAATTGGGTTGAGGTCGGGTGATTGTGGAGGCCAGGTCATCTGATTTAGCAATCCATCACTCTCCTTCTTGGTAAAATAACCCTTACACAGCCTGGAGGTGTGTTGGGTCATTGTCCTGTTGAAAAACAAATGATAGTCCCACTAAGTGCAAACCAGATGGGATGGCGTATCGCTGCAGAATGCTGTGGTAGCTATGCTGGTTAAGTGTGCCTTGATTTCTAAAGAAATCACAGACAGTATCACCAGCAAAGCACCCCCACACCATCACACCTCCTCCTCCGTGCTTCACGGTGGGAACCATGATCATCTGTTCACCTACTCTGTTTCTCACAAAGACATGGAGGTTGGAACCAAAAATCTCAAATCTCAAAATCAGACCAAAGGACAGATTTCAACCAGTCTAATGTCCATTACTAGTGTTTCTTGGCCCAATCAATTGTCTTCTTATTATTGGTGTCCTTTAGTAGTGGTTTCTTTGCAGCAATTTGACCATGAAGGCCTGATTCACGCGGTCTCCTCTGTACAGTTGATGTTGAGATGTGTCTGTTACTTGAACTCTGTGAAGCATTTATTTGGGCTGCAATCTCAGGTGCATTAACTCTATTGAACTTAACCTCTGCAGCAGAGGTAACTCTGAGTCTTCCTTTCCTGTGGCGGTCCTCATGACAGCAAGTTTCATCATAGCGCTTGATGGTTTTTGCGACTGCACTTGAAGAAACTGGCAAAGTTTCTGACATTTTCCAGTTTGACTGACCATCAAGTCTTATAGAAATGATGGACTGTCATTTCTCTTTGCTTATATGAGCTGTTCTTGCCATAATATGACTTACCAAATAGGGCTATCTTCTGTACACCAACCCTAACTTCTCACAATACAACTGATTGGCTCAAATGCATTAAGAAGGAAAGAAATTCCACAGAATTAACTTTTAACAAGGCACATCTGCTAATTGAAATGCATTCCTGGTGACTACCTCATGAAGCTGGTTGAGAGAATCCCAAGAGTGTGCAAAGCTGTCATCAAGGCAAAGGGTAACTTTGAAGAAACCCACATTTTAAATATAATTTGTTTAACAGTTTCATGGTTACTACATGATTCCATATGTGTTATTTCATAGTTTTGATGTCTTCACTATTATTCTACAATGTAGAAAATAGTAAAATAAAGAAAAACCCTTGAATGAGTAGGTGTTCTAAAACTTTTGCATAATAATAGTCTCTGACAGTGATACATTGTTTTCAGGATTTCACTAAATTGGGATATTGGGTTCTAAAAGCAGCCTGGTATATTTGTATAGTTATTTAACCAGGAAGTCCCATTAAGGTCAGAAGACCTCTTTTACAAGGGAGAAAAAAAGTGAAATAGTCTTCAGTTTAGGTGTCCCTTGACAACAGCCCTATTGTGTTGTGTTGCACCCTGCGAATTCAAATGCCACAACCATTTACCCAAAGACCTGTGTTTAAACCAGTCTAGATGTAACAAAAAACAGTTGAAGACACATTACCCTCACTTTGGCCTTTTGTATCTTCTTCCACTGCACTTCTCCTTGACTACACTGATTAACTTTATCACATTCTAATGGACATACTTACAAATGCATTACAGGATCCAAACGCTTACCAACTTGAAACAATCCATTATTATTGAGGGATTGAATTATATCCTTTCACCAACAATCTCTTGACTCTTTGGAAGATAATTTGCCATGTAATTCTTTTCAGTCCCTGAGATGGCAGAACACAGTCCTTTTTTTAATTCAACCCTGATTTCAACCATTCATTGATGAGGAGCAAATCAGATTTTTTGTTGAAAGGGAACATTAATTATCACGTTCATCTGGCTGGTGTGTTTCTAAAATGGGTATAATGAAATGTGCTTTATTAAGAGATTTCTCTCGGGGAGCCTGTCCGGTTTATGAATCTCTAGAGGTACAGGCAAGCCGCCTTCCCCCTCGAGAGATAGAATTTATGCCGAACACCCCGCTGATTGTTGAGAAGGTAAAGAACCAATAGCAGCATGTTCAGAGGTTTAATTTAAAGTGTGTTTCTCACTAGGCTGCTCACAACACTTAATTAAACTCTGCTGTTTTGGCAATGACAAATGCTGTGGTGCAGGAGGATGCTGGGTTGCTGTGACTGCGAGGCTTTTGTAATTTCTTTCATGTGCAGCGACGGCGAGATCCAGGTCAGAAAGTGGAGAATTTAAGAATTAAACAAGATTTAGGCAGAGGGAGGGTTTAGTTACAGTCAGTTCTTTCACATGAATACCTTTCCCCTTTTTTATTTTGTATTCTCACTTATTTACAGAGTTTTTTGTCATAGATTTATGGGGGTTGATGGAATATGCCTGTTTCTCTGATGTCTTTGTCTCATTGTATTTCACACTTTTGTTTCCCGTTAGAATGTTCCCAGAAAGAATGTGTCTGCTGCTTGACAAAGTGTGTGTGTGTGTGTGTGTGTGTGTGTGTGTGTGTGTGTGTGTGTGTGGTGTGTTGTGTGTGGTGTGTTGTTGTGTGTTGTGTGTGTGTGTGTGTGTGTGTGTGTGTGTGTGTGTGTGTGGATGCGTCCACACACAATAAGATGGAGCGTAGAGTAACGTGTCAATCGGTTATCATGATTCTTGATACACCTATCCACATTTTCACAAATGTGCACATTGACTGCAAGGTACGCAAGTACAGTACCGTGGGAGTGAACGTCAGTAGCACGCACAAGAAATACCTCCAACTCTAAGCAGTCAACAAACAAACAGAGTGTGACTAATGGCCTGCTCCGACTGGAAATCCATTTCATACTGAACAAAATCTTATTTTGTTTCAGTAGTAGTATGAGATCCACTTTAAAAGGTGGAGTCAGCCTAGCACGGCATATATCCGCTCAGAAGCCCTGCCTGCTGCTACAGAGAAATGAAGTCACAGTGCTCCAGCAATACTACTAGGAAATAGACACAAGGATGCTTGGAAGCATTTCATTCAATCATGTAATCCACACTTTTAAGTAACAGGCCTCAATGTACTTTTTATTACTTGAGTGAATGATACCGGGTAAAGACATTATTCCTATCTGACATGGCAATTTTTTCCACTGGAAACTATATCAAAACAGTATAAATGGGTCGTGTTTTTACTTGATATGTCCTTAGGTTTGAAAATATATGAATACAACCCCAACACTCAACCAGCAAAAAAGCTTATCTGGTATTTCACCATTTCTACTGGAGCAATTCCAGTATCGAAATGTGATCTAATCTAATCAAGGTTGCTATCATACCTCCCATGTTATCATACCTCCCATGTTATCATACCTCCCATGTTATCATACCTCCCATGTTATCATACCTCCCATGTTATCAAACCTCCCATGTTGAACAATTCCAGTTGACACAGGGAAGAGATCACAACTATAACACCATTATTAGTGGAATAACAAATCTGAAAGCACCTCCAGTCATATAATTATGCTAATCATCATTTAATTAAGGTGCCACAGCCTGTGCACTGCACTAAAGCAGAATAGTGGGATTTGATCAATGCTATTGCCTTAACATACACAGAGAGACCGCAATATCTGTTTCATTGCCATGTGAAAAATGTCATATGTAAGTAAATGAATTCAGACATGTCTCTATATTAAAAGATCTGCTTCTGCCAACATTAGTCAGTCGCAAAACGAGCGATCAAAAACTAAGAGGGGAAATAATAATACTTGTCACAGATTGATAAGACACAAATATATTATTTGTTGTGTTTTGATATAGAAGGAGAAAAACAGCCCGCGTGTATTTTGGTGTTTTGTAAATGCCAGTTTGATGCAGCAGCATCCGTCTGAGTTAACGGTGCAGCACTTTTGTGTTCACTAGCACAAATCATTAATCATGAGCCCGGCCATATTCTTGTAGTGCCTGTGCTTTCATTACTGGGCCTAATTAAACAGTTCTGTGAACTGGAATCTGAGATTCCTCTGTTACAGATTATCATTAATTATGGTGAAAGTGCTCAGAGATGTTGGACTCAATTATATTCTGCTCAACCCTGGCAGAGGGTGATTCATGGCGCCGAGCACTCCACAGACCTACTGTCTCTGCTTATCACCAACCTCCACTTTTGTAAATTGGGCTCTGCCAGCCAACAAACTAAGAATTATGTGCTGCTTTTTTTCATTACAAACATGTTGGAGGAGCACAGACCAATTAAGGCTGGGGGTATTTTGTGTGGAGTGATGAGGCTCTGCCTGGTACAGGGGGGGAGGCCAGGGGAATGAGCTCACCTTGCACACGTTGTGGCTTTATTACACTGTGTGGTGCAGGCAGCCTCCAACCCTGGTGAGGATGGGGATAGAAGTGACTGATTATGCACACCGAGGTTTTGTCATGTTTTTCTTTCCAATATTATGGCCTACAATATAAGAGGATAGATTGTTATATGTGACTGACATTTTTTGTAAATAATATGAGATTGTGATGCGTGTACGGTACCAAGATTGTCAATGTATTGGAAGGGGTTTAACTACATATAGGTATTCTCTTGTGGCAGCTGTAAGCGTGCATGGCTTAGAGGGAACCATCAACTTTTCTTCCTATTTTTGTGTGTAACATGCAACTTTTGCTGCAGTTGAACAATGTCAATATCATTCCTCTGGTTTTATGCAGGGTACCTGAGGGTCTTTGGTGGAATCAGTGTGTGAATAAGATTATTGGCCATCTTATTTGAGGGTCACAGAACCTAGAAGGGAACGGGAATCAAAGAGGAGCATAAGTTGTAGAGGTAAGCCCATGCCTTAGCAGTTTGCACAATTTCATATGCCGTATGTGGTGATTTTAATATATATGAAAATCAGCCATCCTGTGCATACTGTGTATACCTATGTGTCTCCCTATGACAACACCGGGAGATATTCTACTCTAGCTCTGAAACAAAATTTTTTGTTTTTCCAACCACAGTACTATATCAATCTTGATAAAATATTTGCTTGTGGGCTGTCTCATCTCAAATTATTTAAAATTGGAAAAAGCCACCATGTTAAGTCAAAAGTGATGCTAAAATAATGGAAAAAAATGAAGACGATACACAATTCCTTTACATTATTAGATGTTTTGATGTGAACTAATGTGTGATTAATCACATAATACCATTAGCAAGACAAAGAGGGGAAGGATAAGAAAAGCAGGAAGTGTGTTGGCTACCAGTGGCAGAGAGGCAGCTCATTGAAAATGTAATACACTGCTGCCAAGTCACAGGTCAGCTGGCAATCTGAATTTTAAAAGGAATATGAATAATATTCTGTTTTCTTTTGAAAATGAACTTTGTGCCCTCCATCATGAATCCAATATATGTCTTAATCTTCTGGGCTCTTGAAGCTGCCGGCTCCAGGAGAAGGCCGTTGACTCCTGAACCTAATAAGGAAATCACTTGTTTTCTCATCCCTCTTTTTATAAGGGCTGACACAAAAAAAGTCCTTATTTAGAAAATAATTGACAAAGCATAAAAATTTGTGTTATATAATTTTAGGTTTTCTATCTATGTCAAGCTTTCCCCCCATTTCCCACTTACAGTATAATTATGATATCGCATTGTGCTGTTGGGAAAAATAAACATAAATAACAAAAAACGAAATTCCTGTTCTTAAAGCAACATCAAAAAGGCAATCTGATTTGAGAGATTTTGCCATTCAAAATATTCAATTAGCTGTATTATATTGATAAGAGTGGCGGACTGATTGAAGCAATCCATCAACACCCCGTGGACATGTGAACTGAGGCCTGCTGCTGTGTTTTCTGGTCATTAGTGACATAAAATATAACACCGTTGGTTTGAGCCTTTTGCGTAAATGGATAAAATGCAAAACGCAAAAAAAAAATTGGGGGGGGGAATGACAAAGAAATCCACTGAAGTCAAGCCATCTGTATCTAAAATGGGGCTCAAATGACTTCAGCATCGTAGTGTTGAAAAAGACTACTGTAGGGAATATCATAACCCTGGTCTGAGACCACTACTGCAGAAAAGTATGACACTATGGTACACATTCTATAGCATAGCTGAACTGTTAAGCATCCGTCGTCATTCAGTCGTAACACTGTAGCGTGCGACATGGCCTAGATAGTGGCATTGTAGCTAAGCGTTAATTATACACTAACCTTTTCAAAATGGATGTTTAGACATGTTGCGTCATCAGACTCTTAATGCTGAGGAAATGAACACATCCAACAGTGGTCAGCATCTGCCCACATTAGCGTTCCAAAGTCCATTGGTGAAAACATGGCATTGGAATCCACTCCTATTTCTCTTAAAACAGCCACTTAGCTTTGACTGACACTAATTTTTACTACATGAAACTGCAGAAACCCCTTCATTTCCCCGTTGTGTCTCTGTCAGAAAATTACACAAGACAGAGTTTGTGATGTCCCCAACGCCAGATCCTTTATTCTGTCAGATTACAACATTTGATATGACGCAACTGTGCTGCACTGGCTGCACATGCCAGCCAGAGGAAAGGGGGACCTGTCAGCGCCAGTGGAGAACACTGAGGATCATCACCTTGACTGATCCACAGGCCCCCAGACTGTCGTCTCCTCCGACTGTACAAGTCAACACAAATAAAAGTGAGGAGGCAAAAGCCAGAATGGCTGGAAGAGATCCAGGCTCATTGAGGCCATTGCTTTTATTCAAACCTTACAGATGACATGATGTGAAAAATGAGCCTGTGTCTAGTCGGGTGCCCATTAGTGAGTGAGCCCATTATCTCCCCTTTTTCACATTGAATCTCCCCCCTACACGCAGTGGTAGATGCTGCCGTGGAGTCACTCACTTTTATGGGGTTTTGACTGCCGTACTCTTTTAAATACAGGGGTCTGCACCATGCAAAAAAAATGACATATGGCTGTCAGTGTCTTTATCCCACAGGCAGATGCTTTCAGTGGATTTCAGTGGAAAGTGTCTGATTTTAAGAGGGACCGTTAACCCCTTCCCTCACACACCAGACAGGCATGTAAAAATGGAATTAGAGGACATTCCAAAGATATTGTGGAGGTATAGCCCTACTCTATCCAGACCCTCTGCTGACATATTGAAGGGTTTGTTTTGAGATGACATATTTCACCTTGACTTTTCTGTCTGCGTATCAAAACATACAAAGAATATACACTGAAGAAAAATATAAATGCAACAAGTAAAGTGTTGGTCCCATGAGCTGTAATAAAAGATCCATTCACCTGACAGGTGTGGCATATCAAGAAGCTGATTAAACAGCCTGATCATTACACAGGTGCACCTTGTGCAGGGGACAATAAAAGACCACTCTAAAATGTGCAGTTTTGTCACACACAACGCCACAGATGTCTCACGTTTTGAGGGAGCGTGCAATTGGTATGCTGACCGCAGGAATGTCCACCCGAGCTGTTGCCAGAGAATGTAATGTTCATTTCTCGACCATTAGCCGCCTCCAACATCGTTTTAGAGAATATGGCAGTACGTCCAACGTATGGCGTTGTGGGAGAGCGGTTTTCTGATGTCAACGTTGTGAACAGAGTGCCCCTTGGTGGCGGGGAGGTTATGGTATGGGGCAGGCATAAGCTACGGACAACGAACACAATTGCATTTTATCGAAGGCAATTTGAATGCACAGAAATACCGTGACGAGATCCTGAGGCCCATTGTGAGGCCCAATTTTATTAAAGGTATCTGTTACCAACATATGCATATCTGTATTGCCAGTCATGTGAAATTCATAGATTAGGGCCTAATGAATTTATTTCAATTGACTGATTTCCTCAAATGAACGGTAACTGCGTAAACTCGTTGAAATTGTTACATGTTACGGTTATATTTTTGCTCAGTATAGATCAGCAACAAATTAAAATGTTGCATTTGTTCACTTTATCTACAGCTTTTATATTCATGTTTTTTTTTATTAAGTTTTATATTAAGACCAGGGCATTTTTCTCACACCCTTAGTGGTTGTTAAAGCACTCATTGCAACTGATGAAGGGGAATCTATCTGTTTCTCAAATCACCATGTTAGTGTCACATTGCTTTGGCTGGCCTTGCCACAATGAATGACAAGTGTTTCTTTTCAACAGTGTCTTCCTCTATACAGACTGACAGAAGTTAGCGTCTTCAGATAAAAGATCAACTGGAGAGAAAACCCTTTTCACACTGTCTCACGTTCTCCAACACTTTCTCACATAAATGAGAATGAAATGACGTCTAATTTACAACCCCCTGGTTTGCCAAGCTGTCATCGCCCTTTAATAAACACCTCTGGTGAACAATACTGTGGATTCCATCTGGAACCAATGGCAGCTTCAACTATAGCCTGTGTCTTTCGCATCAGCTTCTAATTGATAATTTCATGAACAAATCAAAAGTTTTTTTTTCAAGGTCTCCACACGTCTTAAAAGGTTAAAAGGTGTGAGCTGTTTTTGCTCCATACATTGGCTCAAGTCAAATGAACAGTAATCTCCCTACCGACACATTTCAGTTGAATACATTCAGCTGGACAACTGACTCGGTATCCCCCTTTCCCTTTCCTTTCCCGTGTGCAGTGTATGTTTTTATTGCCTGCTGCCAGGGGAAGATAATCACAGATGCCCACTATGCAGAAATCTGTGCAATTGGTGGACCAATTAACTGCAGCAGTGGAAACCCTGGTGGATGGTTGACAGTAAAAAAAAATGTTTTAAAGAGTAATATAGTTTAGATGATTGTGAAGGCTAAACGTTTGTGCTCATTTCAATTAAGGACATTTTAGGATGATGTGTTTTTACGAAATAGAATCTGGTAGTAGGTCATCATTTAGGTTATGGTCAACCATGATAAATATTGTGTGGAATCTACCAGTGCAAAGTAAAAGTAACTGGCTCAGAAGCTCTGGTCAATGACAGAGAGTGCAGTACAACACTCTCCCATACAGGCATCTTTGTATGAACCAGGAGCCCTCAATTCAATCTAATCTCTGACATGAAACAACAAGCCATTGGGACATCATCCCGGTCCACATTTCAGCACCATAAGCAGCACAACATAGGAGGGTTTGATCAAGCTGTCAGGGGAGAGGTACGTTTCCATTTTACAACTTCATTGGTGGACTAGTCATTATGAATGCTCCCCCCACCCCTTCTCTCTCCCTCTGTTCTCCTAGTTCCACTTGTGTCAGTTTTCCTTCAGTGCACACTCAGAGGTCCCTCATGGCCTCTGTCCCATTACCGTCCTATGACTGCACAGCAGACCTACACCCCCACAATCCCCCACAACAAGCCCACCAGCGTGGGCGATAAAGGGGCCTACAGGAAACAGGGGAACAGTCAGAACAGTTCCTATCCCCTACACCAGCCATACCTTCCACCATCACTGTCACGTCATCGGTGGTAGAACAGACCCCTCCAAAAAATAATGAGGGCTGGACATTGTGTTTGTCCATTTAAAACGCTGTGACTAAAATCTCAGAAGAATCTCCTAAATATACCGGTAAATGTAAAGCTGCTGCTACACCTGATTTGATGCGAAACTGTTGTTAATATTTTTTCATCAGCAAATGTAGTGACAGCTTGGAATATATTTGTTTTAAATTGTCCGAAAATAATCAAAAGGCATGTATCAACAAGGAATAAATGCTGTGGCAAGATGTCACCAGCTGTACATGGTATGATGAATTACAATAATATGTTAATAAGCGAGAGTTGTATTAATGGTTTATTTACAATGGGGTTCCCAAATGAAGCCTTCATTTCTCACAGATGTACATTTTTTTACTTCTATGAGTTTCAAGTTTTATTAGTCGTATGTATGGAATACGCATGGTATATATCGTCCAATGAAATGCTTGCTTGCAGGTTCCTTCTCGACAATGCAACAACAATAAACAATTATAAAAGATACGAATATGAACATAAAGTAAATGGCTCTGTAGAATAGAATAAATATTTTTGCGTATGTATAATACAAAAAGGCACAATTTATAGTCCGATATTTACATGTCTATTGAGGAAGGTGGGGATGGGGGCAGTGTGCAAACTGAGCAGTATAATAAGAGTGTGTGTGTGTGTGTGTGTGTGTGTGTGTGTGTGTGTGTGTGTGTGTGTGTGTGTGTGGTGTTGTGTGTGTGTGTGTGTGTGTGTGTGTGTGTGTGTGTGTGTGTGTGTGTGTGTGTGTGTGTGTGTGTGTGTGTGTGTGTGTGTGTGTGTGTGTGTGGTGTGTGTTGTGTGTGTGTGTGTCTGTGTGTGTGTCTGTGTGTGTGTCTGTTGTGTGTGTGTGTGTGTGTGGGTGTGTCCATAAGTGAGAGTATGTGTGGTAAATTGTGGAGAATCCGAGCAGGAGGTCAGTCCAGTTCAGGTGTTCAGCAGTCTGATGGCTAACTTTTAACATGCAGGGGTGAATCTGAGAAAACCAATGTGATTAGTGTCTGTCTGTCTTTGTCTGTATGTCTACATGGAAACATTTAAAGATGCGTTAATAAAAAACCGACATGCCTGCACTGAAAGACGAATGGTGCTTGTCCAAGCGTTCTGAACTGCTTGGCTTTAATCATATTGCTTACAAACAACTGCACATTTGCTGCGTTGCTGCTACGACAGACATGAATTGAGCCAACGACTGCCCAAGACGTGTTCAACGAAAGAAATGGGATCCAAATAACAAACAATAAGACTAAACATCTGCTATACCAAGCCTATGCTATTTGTGCATCACTTAGCTACATATCCCCCACAATGCTGTGTGTGCTTCCTGGCTGCAAAGCAAACAGCAGCAGGCCCAGCAGCAGGGTCAATAAGAGCCAAAGTACCTTTTTATTTCCCTAGCCGCCCACATGGTTAGATCCAGCAGTTTGTCCAGCAAACTTACTAATGACTTCAATAGCCCTTCTGGTGCTTCACTGTTTTACTTTTGGATGTGAGGGACCGGTGTTGAGGATGTGCCATGTGTTTCATTTAATGACACTCGCTGATAGAAAAGACCACAGAGAAGGTACTGTATTCAAAGGTCTTTAGTCAAATAGATTGTATAATGACTGTATGTCCAAAGTGGTTCATTATCATAGCTAATAATGAGGGTTGCTATCAAAATGCATCTAATCAGTTTTGGTTTGGTGTGTCCATATTTGCCAGCTAATAGACTGTGATTAAACATGCCATATTTTAAATGGAAGGAACCATGCAAATCATTCTATAAACAGCAATAAAGGGCTGTATGTACTACAGTATACATAGGAAGAAATCAATGTTGAGCTGCTCAAAGCTTATAAATGATACAAAACAGCTAAGTCACATTTTCTGAACCAAGAGCGTAGAAGGTACAGTATATCTAGTGTATAGTAATGCAGTATATTCCATGAAACCTCTATCTGGAAAGCTACACTTCAGACGAGCTCAACCAGAGAACCACCAGGTTCCAGTTACCAGATACCTGGATCAGCTCTGTAATCCCATACTTCCCCTCCCACCAGGGGACACAATGCAACCTCACTAGGGTTGCAAAATTCCATTAACTTTCCCAAAACTCCAAGGTTTTCCAGAAATACGGAATAGGCAGGAATTCTGAGAAGCCTCCAACCAGGATTTCCATATATTCAGAACTGCTAAAGCCCCAAATGGAGCTGAAACCTGCCATTAGGGTCTACTAAAAACAAAACTTCTTTAGTAAGCTTGTCTGAGACCTTTAGCTCAGTGGGCTAATGTGGTCATGACTAGCATGGATGACATAGTTAGGTTTGATACCTGGTCAGTAACAGAAGCATGAGGGTAATTTCCATTTCGAAGAGTATACCTTAAAAAATGTTGTTTCAGATTTACTCTGCGAAGGAGTTATTATTTTTATTTTTTATTTTTTATCTAGAAATAGTACTGTACTGTGAGTGAATAAATGAAATGAAGGGTAAACAGAGATGTCACAAATTCATTCGCACTTATAAAGTATGTTACAATAAAATTATTTCCTACACAGCTCAATATGCGATTCAATGAAGCCAGGCAATATTCAACTGATATACAGTGGTGTTACGTTTTAATAGGAGCCCTCAGCTCAAATACGAGCTGACAAACATGGCAAGACAAACACGGTCTCTCTCCGGCAATGAAATATACACTCTCAAATAGACCTGTACGTCTTTGAATCCGCTGTGTGGGTGAAACTAAAGTGCAGAACAAACAGCATTCTGGTATGGCTTTGAACATGATAACAGCCTCTGACAGGGAGGAGAGGCTTTGGGCTCTCTGCGAAAACACTGGCCATGATTGACACGATTCCCTGGCCTTGGAGAAATTTACCTTTTAATGAGAGCTCAGAGAGAACATCTCGATGACGACGACCTGGCCTAGGTTTCCACCGACAGACAGGAGGGGATGGCTGCGGAGGTGGGTGTGTCAGAAGTGAGTGAAAGGTGGTGGGGGGGGGTCCACTTGTAGCAAATTTCAATCAAGAACTGCAGCCATTCCCCATGGATCCCCTTCTCTTTTGGGCCGGGCTGGAAGGCTGTTTGAAGAAAATGAGTGGATTCAGGATCAAGAGCCTTTCTGGAGGAATTTAAGTCTGTTTGAGGATTATGACTTCTTCATCCAGTACAAATTCTGCAGAGACAGTTCTATAATGCTAGCCCTTGGAGGCCCTGGCTTAGCGTCAGCATTCCAGTTGGTAATAGAGCACTGATAGAAAACTCTGTCAAGTGGCTGCACTTTTGGAGACACATCCTCAAAACATCAGAAAAGTTTGAAGAAAGTTTGTCGTAGGCTAAGCCCCACATGTGAAATCAACGTCACGAGGTCACCTGCAACAAGTCTTCCCTCTCAATCTTTTTTTTTCTTCTAACACTAGATTCATCATTTTCCCTTCTATGTTCTCCACACACTATTTCCTATTTGTGTGCATGTGTGGCTATCAGAAACACAGCCCTTTGCATGAGGCTTTGCTAATCGTCCCTGATTCTTGCACACCCTCTTCAGCTAACATAAAATAACTGCCGGTCTGCAAGTCCTTGTTTCCGCTCTGCACTTTCAGCCTCCTATCGCTGCCAGCACTCATATGCACTGGCTAAGGGACAGATCGACATGTACTGGGGGGGGGGGGGCTGGTCCAACTCAAGGTGTCATAATTTAAATGCACCCCCCCCACATGTCCCTCACGTTTTACTGTAAAACAAATTGAACACCCTCTCCCCTCATAGAATTAACTCAAAATAATGTTCACGACCAAAAAATAACAACAACTGCGACCCTGTGTTTATAAACGTGGATATCAACTTTACAACCTCAGCATGCTTTTGTGGCACAGTCGATGCCATGCAGGGTTATGGGCCCGAAGGTTGAGAGTTTGCCGACCACCACAGAGGAGGTCACTCTCCCTGCCTGTTTCATTAGGCCTACACTACGATCAGAGCCAGCTGCAGACAATCATCAGCTAGGGGGAAATACAATTTTTTAAATGTTGATGCCCTATTTATACTTATATAAAATATATTCAATTAATTTTCCACCAACGGGTTTCTGTGCCAATGCATCACACAACCCATAAACAAAGCATAACAACCTCGTGCACTTCAATATTGTGGTTAGCATTTTCAACACCACAATAAATAGACTGTCAATCTCAACAAACAGAAAATACATCCCTCCCTACCTTGTGGGCTTACCCAGTATCGAAGGCTTGGCTCGACAATCTCTGAATGTCATTCAACTTCTTGGTTTTGTAACAGATGTATCTTTCCATTCATCAATTGGCCGCTGCACAGTTTTTGATTGATTGATTGATTATTTTTGTCAGTAAACAAATATATACACAAAGATTTTAAAAAGTGACCGGGAATGCACAATAAAGATTTCCATTGGGTCCCTATTTACTACATATATATATACAATTACGTAGATACAGACACATTACAAAGATAGAAAACCTTCAGATGAGTATGAGGGGGGGGGGGGGGGGGGGTTATGTACAATTCTTACAAGCTTGTTTTGGCATGTAGCTTATTCTTTAGATGTTTGGGGCTGCTGGTGCCCATGATGTGCAGGCATAATCAACGTGCACTGGACTAGCACACTTGCCAGAGTCTTTAGGGTGTCTATAGCTAGGGTCCATCCAATTGGTGACAGATTTATGTGTGAATATTCTAAAATCTTCATAAAAACAATATGCCATTTGAGTTCCCTTAGGAAATTTGGCACCGGACAACATGATAGGGAAATGTTTTATTTACCGGACATTTGAGAAATTTCACGGACATTGCAGCATTGAAGGTCCCCAAGAACACAGTGGCCTCCATCATTCTTAAATGGAAGAAGTTTGGAACACCAAGACTCTTCCTAGAGCTGGCCGCCCGCGCATCTGACCAATCGGGGGAGAAGGCCTTGGTCTGGTGGAGAACCCAAGAACCAATGGGGACTCTGACAGAGCTCTACAGTTCCTCTGTGGAGATGGAAGAACCTTCCAGAAGAACAACCATCTCTGCAGCACTTCACCAATCACAATAGTTATTTACAACAATAGTCGTTTACAACATTAACAATGTCTAACACAGAATTTCTGATCAATTTGATGTTATTTTAATGGACAAAAAAAATTGCTTTTCTTTCAAAAACAAGGACATTTCTAAGTGACCGCAAACTTTTGAACGGTAGTGTATATAACATACACATACACAGACATACACACACACACACACACACACACACACACACACACAACACACACACACACAACACACACACACACACACACACACAACACACACACACACACACACACACACACACACACACACACACACACACACACACACACACACACACACACACAACATATATACACACACACACCACACACACAACACTATACAGTGCATTCAGAAAGTATTCCAATCCCCTTGACTTTCTCCACATTTTGTTAAGTTACAACCTTATTCTAAAATTGATCAATTATTTTTTTTCGTCATCATTCTACACTCAATACCCCATAATGACAAAGCAAAAACAGGTTTTAATTCAGACCCTTTGCGATGAGACTCGAAATTGAGCTCAGGTGCATCCTGTTTTCATTGATCATCCTTGAGATATTACTACAACTTGATTGGAGTCTACCTGTGGTAAATTCCATTGATTGGACATGATTTGGAAAGGCACACACCTGTCTATATACAGTAAGGTCCCACAGTTGACAGTGCATGTCATAGCAAAAACCAAACCATGAGGTCGAAGGAATTTTTTGTTACCAAAAAATGTCTGCAGCATTGAAGGTCCCAAAGAATTCCGTGGCCTCCATCATTCTTAAATGGAAGAAGTTTGGAACCACCAAGACTCTTCCAAGAGCTGGCCAAACTGAGCAATGGGGGAGAAGGGCCTTGGTCAGGGAGGTGACCAAGAACCCGATGGTCACTCTGACAGAGCTCCAGTTCCTCTGTGGGGATGGGAGAAACTTCCAGAAGGACAACCATCTCTGCAGCACTCCACCAATCAACCTTTATGGTAGAGCGGCCAGACGGTAGCCACTCCTCAGTAAAAGGCACATGACAGCCCGCTTAGGAGTTTGCCAAAGGGCATGTAAAGGACTCTCAGACCATGAGAAAGAAGATTCTCTGGTCTGATGAGACCGAGATTGAACTCTTTGGCCTGAATGCCAAGTGTCACGTCTGGAGGAAACCTGGCACCATCCCTACGGTGAAGCATAGTGGTGGCAACATCATGCTGTGGGGAAGTTTTTCAGCGGAAGGGACTGGGAGACTAGTCAGGATCGAGGGAAATATGAACGGAGCAAAGTACAGAGAGATCCTTGATACAGAAACCTGCTCCAGAGCGCTCAGGACCTCAGACTGGGGCGAAGGTTCACCTTCCAAAAGGACAACGACCCAAAGCACACAGCCAAGACAGCAGGAGTAGCTTCGGGACATCTCTGAATGTCCTTGAGTGGCCCAGCCAGAGTCCGGACTTGAACCCAATCAGACATCTCTGGAGAGACCTGAAAATAACTGTGCAGCGACGCTCCCCATCCAACCTGACAGAGGTTGAGAGAATCTGCAGAGAAGAATGGGAGAAACTCCCCAAATTCAGGTTTGCTAAGCTTGTAGCATTATACTCAAGAAGTCTTGAGGCTGTAATCGCTGCCAAAGGTCCTTCAACAAAGTACTGAGTAAAGGGTCTGAATACTTATTTAAATGTAATATCTGTAAAAAAAAAAAAAAAAAAAAATTCCTTTGTCGTTATGGGTTATTGTATGTAGATTGATGAGGGGAAAAAGCTATTGAATCCATCTTAGATAAGGCTGTAATGTAACAAAATGTGGAAAAAGTCAAGGGGTCTGAATCTTTCTGAATGCACTGTATACAAAGTATGTGGACACCCCTTAACATTTGTGGATTTGGCTATTTCAGCCATACCTGTTGCTGACAGGTGTATATAATTGAGCACACAGCCATATAATCTCCATAGACAAACATTGGCAGTAGAATGGCGTTACTGAAGAGCTCAGTGACTTTCATTGTGGCACCGTCATAGGATTCCACTTTTCCAATAAGTCAGTTTGTCAAATTTCTGCCCTGCTAAAGCTGCCCTGGTCAACTGTAAGTGCTGTTATTGTGAAATGGAAACGTCTAGGAGCAACAACGGCTCAGCCGCGAAGTGGTAGGCCACACAAGCTTACAGAACGAGGCCACAGAGTGCTGAAGTAACAGGTATGGCGGAAGTAGCCGTATCCACTCATTTGAAGGGGTGTTCACATACTTTTCTATGTATAGTGTATATAGCCTATATAAAGGAAGACAGCGAGATATGTCAGTGGCATGTTACGACACGCATTTCTTTATGTCAGATGACTACTGCGTCTGCCATACAGGTATAGACATACAGAAGGAGGCTAATTCGTTCATTTATCAGAATATTGCTTATAAAGATTATCATTATATTGTTAGATTATAGGAGTAACTCTGGTAGGCCTGAAACAGACTTCCTCACTTCAAGTTCAGCTGTCGATCAGGTTAATAATTGCCACACCATACCAAAACTTCACAAACATTTCTAAACTTTATTAGGGTAATATCAAAACTAAGTCAAGCCATTGTTTATAGGTAAAATACGAGTAGAAGAGTGAATGTAAACTAGGGAAAAAAACGCACTACCCTCCCCTGTGCCCAATAAAATAAAATAAAATAACACACAACCCTCCCCAAATGATTTTTTTTGGGGGGGGACCACCCCTATTTTGGACCACCCTTCCCCCCAAGTACATTTCTACAGTATCTTTCCCTAACTACTGTATAAACTATAAACTACACCTACACTCCTCTCCTTCATAAATGACAATTACTACACCTACACACCTCTTCTGTCAGCTCTTATCAGCATTCACTTCAATGCATTTTTCTCTGTGTTCATAAAGCACCTCCACTAGCAGTGTGCTACCTGGCTTCCATTTCTGAGACGATACATCCTACTACTTTCTCCAGGAAAAAGGTGGTATAATAATTTTAAAAAGCTTTCATTAGCTTCTGACGCAGCAGCTGTGCATAGAGAATTGGAAAAGTGTCGGGTTTGAAGCTTAAATCTAAACATATATCTCCGTGGGGACACCGACTCAAATCTGTCATTATTTAACCTGTTTACAGCATAAATTGAAAACAAAACAAGGAATCAATACGGAACGGGGACAGATTACTGTATGTGCCAATATTTCAGACAGCTTTGATAAAGGGCTCTGGGCTTCTAATAGATTCTTTAGGGAATACACTCCATTTACCTTAAACTTAAAGAGGGGGATGTTTGTCAGTGGCAGATAGGACCATTAATTAGCTGTAGATAAAACAATTTAGTCTAGTTAAACCCCAACTGGCTGTTGACCATGCAGCAGGTGATTGTATAAAATAATATTATTCTCCCACAGTTTATTTCAATGTCTTTCCTATTTTATTGAAGGAAGGCAAAAATGTGTCCCATGTCTACATTTGCTTAAGCCACTATGTAAACCCTGCAATTCAATAATCTACATAGGTTTAGAACCACTTGTTGGAATGCAAAAGGGACTAAACCTGTCTTATCTGCAACCTTCTACGCAGCACACAATGGTCATCAACCATTTATTACCAAAGCCTTGCACTGTCTGAGAATGTTTTCACAAAAAGAACTCCACTTGCTTTTAGCCGAATATTTTGAGAATATTAAATTAAGAATAATAACTTCTTAGCCCACTATTGTCCAGATGCAATGGCCAATAAACCAATCAATCCACCCCAGACAATGGCGAAGAGGGGAAAATCTACCCTTAGCAGTAGACCTCATCTAACAGTAAGAAGTATCACAAGTCTGTCTGTGACAGAGCCTTGAGGAAGCTGAAGCATCTCTTTGACCCCAGAGCAGAGTGGTCAGTTAGCCACAGCTCTTTTCTACTTTTAAAGTGTTTCTTTTGTCCCGAATCAAATACACCCTCACATAGGGGAAAAAAAGAGGATGGTTAGACAAAATACACAGTGAGCCAAGCCTCTTGAGCAATGGGAGCCTTGAGCGAGGAGGAGAGGGAAGTACAGTAAGTACTCCAACAGACAGCCGCAGCAGGGGAGGGACTAACTATAGCCACATCAATGACGAACACTCACAGCAAGGCCACCTCCCCTCACTTTGAAAATAAAATAAATTAAACAACAGAGGGAACACTGACATTCACTGCTGCCTTTCAGTTTGTTGCTTCAACTAACAGCCAGTACAGTAGCACGACAATCACGTCATACTTTTTGTCCAATTTTCAAAGCTTTAAACACAAAAGTTATATCGTTGGTTTGAGACTACCTATCAAAACAACTGTGATCGTTTAAAACATTGATGAATAGATTAAACAAAGTTACCTGATGCTCTGGCCTTGTATGGTCATCCAACTGGAGGAGAGAGACCCCATATCTCCAAGCATCTTCTTGCGATGCATTACACACACAATCAATAATGGCAAAATATACACTGCGAAAGGCCTCAGCCGCACTGGCGGCGAGAGGCATTGATAAATGATTTTGTGCCAGTTATGACAGCAAGGTGCACCCAGTGAAGAGAGCAGAAGGCCTTTTTAATAGTGCAAGGAGAGAATTAAATCAAACCCAGGAGGGTCTCCGCTGGGAAGATGCTGTGTCTCTCAGCTCTAAATCACGACTCTATTTTAGACCCATGCCTTCCTTTTCCCATTTTTCTACATTATCCGAGGAAACCTGTCTCTGTCTTCAATGGAAAAGTTTCCAGGTTAGGATTTATCAGAGAGAAAAAAAAACTATAAACGCATGTCCCGAAAAATAAACACAACCCTTCCTACCATTTTTGTTTTAGGCTCAGACAGAAGTTGTCCACTGCTTTGCTGCTATGAAAATTGCATATTGGGAGATACAATATTATTCTGGTGTTACGTTAATTACCGAAACATGTCATGTGAAAAATAAATGTTCAATTTCATCACAAACAAAGTCTGTGTGAAAAAACATAACTAGACATAAGATTTAAAATCCTGCAGCGGGCAATACAAAGCTAGCATGCCTTATTATCTCCAGGTAGAAAAAAAGTGAAAAGTTTCCAAAGGTCACGAATTAATCAAACTCATTACCTGTGGAAGAGAGGGATTATTGCCGGGTTCCTGCTAACTGCTTTTGCCCAGTTTTAACCTGTTTTCTTTTCAAAGCGCCACAGATTCCCAAAGGGGCAGGTGTCCACAAAACCTCATTTAGAATGGGATAAGTGAATTATAAGTGTCCTTCTGGGCCTATAGGAAACAAGCTGGTGAAATACAAACATAAATAATAAACAGACAGTATGTAGCAGACATTTGCTCACGATACTGTAATAAATGTAACCAAACCAACAATGTTGCCTGTTTATTAATTGCATGGTTGCTGTGTCCAGTAAAGCCAATTCTCAGTCAATTCATGGACTAGAAACAGTCAAAGCCATGCTAGCTGGGGAGAGAAGATCCTACTTACTGGCGATGGCGGCCAGTAGCTACCACTTGATCCAATAAATACTACAGAAGGGGGAGTGAGGGGGAGTGAGGGAGAGAGAGGGAGAGAGAGGGAGAGAGAGGGAGAGAGAGGGAGAGAGCTGTCTCTTATACACATCTAGATGTGTATAAGAGACAGGTCTATAACCCCACCGACACTATGGAGAGGGAGAGAGAGGGAGAGAGAGGGGGAGAGAGGGGGAGAGAGGGGGAAAGAGGGGGAGAGGGAGACAGAGGGGGAGCTGTCTCTTATACACATCTAGATGTGTATAAGAGACAAGGGGAGAGGAGTGTGGGAGTGATGGTTTATATGCCCATGAACCCAGTGTGATGGGCACTCCGGTCCACTTTCCTCTCTCAGCGCTCTCTTGATTCCAGAAGTTTCAGAGAGCTTCAAGCACTTATCACAGAGGGTTGGAATCCTACAGCAGGCAGCTCACAGACAGAGCAGAAGCAGACCGACAAACCTAAATGGACACAGACCTTTTACTTATCGGAAAGATATTAGCCAATCGTTACCGCAAATGTCTTTAGAAATAATTTCGCTGTCAATGAATAACAACAGGCGGATAGTTAAATGTTTTTGAATGGAGACGGATGTCGTCAAATAATAGCAAAGCCGATACGTATTAATGCTACATCCACATCCTCTCTGAGGAGTACACACACCTCTGTCTGACGATTTAGAGGTGAAATACGTGAGACTTAGTGACATACACCTACTAGTATAACACATGCGATTAACTAGTTGAAATCGCAATTCTTACATAAAACCTATTTGCAACATGCATTTTGTTCATATGAAATCGTAAATGTAAAACATGTACATGATATGTGTATTTTGTTATTGTAAAACATTTTTTTGAATTTTGCAATTTTGTTAGCACATTTCCTACAATGTGCGCTGTAAGTCGGAATTAGTCTTGAGTGTGCACCTTCATGGAAAATAATGTAGGATAATGCCCTTAAATGTGTTACAGATAAAAACAACAACTGCAGAAAGGCAAAGGAGATTGAGATATCAGTTGTTTTCTCATGCACAGCTAACTATGAGCCTAATTCAGGCTAATTGTGCTTGTAGACCTACATAAAGAAACAAAACCCTGCGCTCCATTTCCAGCCTTACGGTCAGTGCCAGGCTTTTAACACGCTATTGTGTTCCTATGAAAACATGCAGATTGGTAGGGCCTCCTCTTGGCAACACTGGGTGTTGTTATTTCAAACTCCAGACCTCAAACAGAATTAGTCTGATAGAAAAGATATATTTTTTGAAATGCATGAAGTATTCCCAAATATACATAACCAATGAGTACAGTGATTATTATCATCAGGCTATTATGTAATATGTGATATTTGACCACATGAAGGTGATTTAATTGTTGAAAAGGTATTGTTGAATGAAAACTGCACTTTTGTACCAAAAGCAGAACTAAATGTTGAATTAAACCTCATTCACCTTAAAACGTAATCACAATTACTAATTCTATGTTGTATATTTTCGTTATTTTGTCATAGTTTTTTTTTTGATTTAAAAAAATAAAGCTCACACACATGGAATGAAACAAACAGTAAACGCTCCAAGGGAAGCCCGGCCTGTAAATGTGCACAATATTCCACATTATATACATGTCATTTCGGAGTGCGGTCAGAGTGACACAGTGTCAAATCTGTGTGACAGATTTAGGTGAAAGCTAGTGAAGGGAGCCTGCATGGCGAGAGCGGCTTAGGGCTGACTCAGACACCCTATAGAAGAACTCCAGCCGGGAGAAAGGAGCTCTGCTCACCATTGAGCTCAGCCTAGGCCACTACTGCCCACAGGCACCCACAACAAACCCCCTGACACCATTGCCATCTCCTGACCAGGTCAAAACACGCCACACTCGTTTATCTTAGCTTCTGAAGCAAAGTATCACCCATAAAATAGTAGATGGATTAGGCCTAACCTGAAAATGTTCAAACAAAGCATCGAGGGGCATGTGTGGGTTATACATATCCTCTTGATTTCAATATGAATGTACTCAACACAATAATATATTTGAAGTTAAATACTATATTGGATCTCTCTCAAGTGTACAAATGACTGTATTAGAGCCATAGAGAGTTAGTGAAATATGGTAAGAACATACAAGGCAGGTTCTCAGGAGAGTTTCTTCTTTAGGCTATATTCTTTATGTAATGTCTCCCTCTTTTGGATATAATAAGACATTTAATAGATACACGTTTATTTTTCCAAATGGTCGTGCAAACAAATCTATACAACTTTTTCATTTTATCCAACAATTGAAGAATTTGCACAGTGTAAATCATGTGCAGCCTACCATGTATATCGGTATATAAATGGTAGGCTGCACAGCACGGATTTTTAAGTAATGCTATTAATTACAAAAAATATATATTTTAAATTTTTATGAGATTTTGATTTTGTAGTTATTGATAATAATCTGCATGTCACAACAATTATTTGGTTTTATGGGGCAGGGTCGTTTTATAAAAATCTCTTACAAACTAAGCTGAGGATAGGCTGACATCTAGTGGACAAATAATACATTGATTCTAGAAGGCAAGAGGCAGTAATAGTTGCTTTTTGTTAGGCGTATAGACTTGAAGTTGGTTAGACCAGGGTTTCCCAAACTCGGTCCTGGGTACCTGCAGTAATCATGGTCAAATTACCAACCGGGGGGTCTGCCATTAATTTTGTTAGCCACTCTCACTCAGATATCACATTCAAAACTGAAAACCTTTCCCTCCGCCCCATGGCAAAATGAGTAGAATTGCATAAATGAGTTACAACATTTCAAAATCTTCTCTCTTCCCCATAGCAAAATATGTAGAACTTGCTTTAAAACTGCACCATTTTCTCTACGATCCATCCAGATGTGTATAATTGCAGGAAATTCTGTCAAAAATGTTTTCTCTCCGCTGTCAAGAGGGGTGGGCGGTAAAATGTTTTGCTCGCAGGGTGAGGGACCCCCCAACAAAATGTAACTTAGGGCCCCCAAAATGCTAAGGCCGGCTCTGACTGAATGTGTGGGTATGGATGTGGGTACGCAGACCCGCGAGCCACTGCGGCCCTTCATGACAAGTTCAGATTTTTTTGTGGCCTCCCACCCCACTCAAAGTTGCCCATCCTTGGTTTACAACATCACTTTCTTTATCTTACCATGTTGGTTTACTGGGAACTAACATTGGTTTATCTTGGCAGAAAACACACTTTATGCCAGGTATGGAAGTTGCAACAAACTTCAGATCTGCCTCCTACCGGATTAATTTATCTGAATTAATGAAAATAATTTGCAAACTATTTACCCAGCGACATCCTGTCTGTGGCACTGGGAGAGTGGCATCATCCTGTCAGTCTTTAACTCTCCATCCTGCCCGTGGCACCCCTAACACTGTGTTTCTTTCTACTTCTACAGACTCTTCAGTTGGAAAGTCAGACTCTGCCGGTGAAGCCACGCCGCCGCAAGAGACTACAGGTGGCCGCCATCTTTAACCACCCTCTTGCCTGAACGGCTTTCAGGACTAAAACTCCAGAGACACTTAAAGCTAAGCAAGTAGAAGCTGTAAAACTCAAAGCAAAAGTAAAAGCATCGAAAACTTGAAGTCTTTTGTTGCCTGTATGATTACTCTTTGCCGCCTGTGTAGTCTGGCACCACCCGCTCTTCCCAACACTGCCCAAATTGAAAGACGACATGACAGGATAGATAACACACTCTACACACCGTCATTAGAGCAACAGGGTGTCAAGACTTTAGCTCCAGACCTTGTTGTTCTATACAGCACAGACGGCGACAATGATCATGACGAGTAAAAAGATGATGACTTGCTTCGGTTGCGGAGGGAGAAGGGAAGGTGAGATAATAGCCCTGCTCACTCCAGTGCTTTAAAACTACGTTAGGTTTTATCTACATTCGGTTTTTATCTACATTAAGTTTTATCTACATTAGGCACTAGTTGTGTCTCGTCGTCGTCAGCTCTTCCTCGGTCAGTCCTCCTCGTAGGGGGAACTCTGACATGGCTGATACGACACACCTTAGGAGGAACCTTCACCGTCTACCGGAAGTTACGCAGTACAGAATGAACCAACGTCTGCTCCACCGCCCTGAGGTCAGAGACACAGAGGGGTTAGACCAGCACTTTCCTAAACTCAAGAGGTGCACCTTTTTTTTTCTTCCCCCCAAGCAATACACAGCCGACTCAAATAATCCAAGCATGATGATGAGTTGAATAATCTGTGTAGTGCTAGGGCAATAAACAAAGAATCTACCCCTTAGGGTCCCGAGGACCAAGTTTAAGAAATGCTGGGTTAAATAGAGGCTCTATTCTATTCTAACCTGGGTCATAATATCATCATGGAGGGGTGGTGTGGTGAATCCAAAACCAGCGCCTCACCCCTACCAACTTGCTCGGAGGGCCCTCGGTCGCCACGTGTTGCTCACAAAATTCTGAGGGTGACTTCCAGAGTGGCGAGGGGATCAAATAAACCCATCCACGTCGGGAGACACTCGTTGACTTGAATGATGCAATTCATGTTTCCCATTTAAATAATTAACTTCTTATGGCTGCAGGGGCAGTATTGAGTAGCTTGGATGAAAGGTGCACAGAGGTGCCCAGAGTAAACGGCCTGCTCCTCAGTCATAGTTGCTAATATATGCATATTATTATTAGTATTGGATAGAAAACAGTCTGAAGTTTCTAAAACTGTTTGAATTATGTCTGTGAGTATAACAGCACTCATATGGCAGGCAAAAACCTGAGAAAAAATCCAAACAGGTGTCAGGACCCGGTGCGAGAAACAGTCACTAATAAATCGTCAGAACCCAGAAGATGAGGCAGACACAGCAGTACTAGAGATGGTGGTTTAATTAAAGAACAAAATCTTCAGGCAAAGAAACTAAATCCACAATGTCCAAAAATAAAGCCAAGAGGCACAAAATGGAAATCCTCCAAAATACAAAAGAAACTCCACAAAGTGGTAAAAAACAGCAGGGAAAAACAAACCTCAAAAGACTACTCAAATAATACACAAGAACTAAACCAGAGAACCTCTGGAAAATCCAACAAGAGAAATATCTATATAAAACAAYGCTTGGGCTGGGGCTGGGTGCTAACTTACAAAAACTGAGCAAGGAACTGAGGAACACACAGGGTTTAAATACTAACAAGGGAATGACCTACAGGTGCAAACAATAATTAGAGCAAGAAAAACAAAAGGTACAAAAAAGGTGCAATGGGGACATCTAGTGTTCAAAACCCGAACAGTCTTGGCCAAAACCTGACAACAGGAAGTGGAAATTCTGAGGCTGGTGGATTTTCAACCAAGCTCCCATTGAAATCCCAGCGAGATATGGATGAGTTTTCACTTCCTACGGCTTCCACTAGATGTCAACAGTCTGTAGAACTTTGTCTGATGACTCTACTGTGAAGGGGGGGCGGATGAGAGGAGAATTAGTCACCACTGCCATGAGGTGACCATGCTTTGACCATGCACGTTCACATAAGAGGGAGCTCCGTTCCACCGCTCATCTGAAGTCAATGTAATTCTCCGGTTGGAACGTTATTCAAGATTTATGTTAACAACATTCTTAAGATTGATTCAAAACATGGTTTGACATGTTTCTACTGACAGTTACGGAACTTTTGGACATTTCGTCACGTTTTAGTGAACGCGCTTTGTGACTTTGGAATTGTTTACCAAACGCGCTAACCAAAGTAGCTAATTGGACATAAATAACGGACATTATCGAACAAATCAAGCATTTATTGTGGACCTGGGATTCCTGGGAGTGCATTCTGATGAAGATCATCAAAGGTAAGGGAATATTTATCATGTAATTTCTGGTTTCTTTTGACTCCAACATGGCGGCTAATTTGACTATAGTTCTGAGCGCCGTCTCAGATTATTGCATGGTTTGCTTTTTCCGTAAAGTTTTTTGAAATCTGACACAGCGGTTGCATTAAGGAGAGGTATATCTATAATTCCATGTGTATAACTTGTATTATCATCTACATTTATGATGAGTATTTCTGTTGAATAGATGTGGTTATGCACTATCACGGGATGTTTTTGGAACTAGTGAACGTAACACGCCAATGTAAACTCAGATTTTTTTATATAAATATGAACTTTATCAAACAAAACATAAATGTATTGCGTAACATGAAGTCCTATGAGTGTCATCTGATGAAGATCATCAAAGGTTAGTGATTAATTTTATCTCTTTGTGCTTTTTGTGACTGCTATCTTTGGCTGGAAAAATGGCTGTGCTTATTCTGTGGCTTGGTGGTGACCTAACATAATCGTTTGGTGTGCTTTCGCTGAAAAGCATATTTGAAATCGGACACTTTGGTGGGATTAACAACAAGATGACCTTTAAAATGGTATATGTATGTCTGAGGAATTTTAATTATGAGATTTCTGTTGTTTTGAATTTGGCGCCCTGCACTTTCACTAGCTGTTGTCATATCATCCCGTTACCGGGATTGCAGCCCAAAAAAGTTAAACAAGCATGAAATTCAAATGAACAACTTCTTCTTATAGTTTTACAAGACCTCAGTGACGTTAAACATTTCATTTGGGAGGTAATTCATTTGTTACATTGTGTCAACCCTCGAAATCAAACACAAACAAATGCAGGTTGCATATAATTTGGCACGCATCTCATTTCTTTTGTATGAAAAACTCCAAACATATCGCAGTGCGTGTTGGGAGGGGGAGGGACTAGTTTGGGATTCAGCAGTAGATTCTAACCTGGGTCGTTCTATCAGCATGAAGGGGTGGTAGATTCTAATCTGGGCCGTACTATCATCTTGGATGGGTGGAAGATGCGATAGTCTGGCTCCTCTGTGTAGATGTGCTCCGTGATGTTAATCCCTGGAACATACCTCCAGCGGGGCATTTAAACCTTCCACTAGACTCAAACTGGGATTTAGGGAAAATTTGGTTCTCTATGAAGAACATTTTGGCCTGGGGAGACAGAGAGAAAGAGACAGAGAGACAGGGAGAGAAAGAGAGAACGAATATTACCTTTCTAGGGCTGTGTTTACGCAGCCCCCCTAAGAACAGAATTCAATTTTTTTCTTCATAGGGAATCTTTTTTTCTGTCTGTCCACCCTTTTATGTTAATATTTTTTTTTTATGTGTACCCATATCAGATTTGCACATTCACATTGGTGTAGCCTATGAAATAGCATGCATACGCAATGGTCATTCATTTCCTGTCACTGTTCCTTTAAATGTTGGAGTAGTTGCTCTTGGTATTGGCACATTGGTCAATCAATCAATCATTCTGTCAATCCATCTCCCAATCAGTCCTTCAATCAATCAATGCCTACCTCTACATAGCCCTCCTGTGTGTAACTCTGTCGTGTTATACCCCACACCCTGTACTTCTCAAGAGTCTGGGTGACCTTAAGCACGTTTTTATCATCTACAAATAGATTTGTAATAATCTATAAATAGAAACAGAGTCTCATCTGAAGATACTGATGATACGAACAGAGCGTCCCTTCACACAATGATTCTTGTACGCCTCCACCATGAAATGTTTGGTGTCGTTGACAGGTGTGATGGACTGGGGATAGATGTGAGCGGATAGAGGTGATGGGGGTGCTGGTACTTGTCTGGCAGTGACCTGAGGAATCAAATCAAATGTTATTTGTCACATGCACTGAATACAACAGGTGTAGACCTTACCGTGAAGTGCTTACTTACAAGCCCTTAACTAACAATGCAGTTAAGAGAAATGCGAGTTAAGAAAATATTTACTAAATAAACTACAGTAAAAAAGTAACAATAAAATAACAATAACAATAACGAGGCTATATATACAGGGGGTACCGGTACGGAGTTAATGTGTGGGGGTACAGGTTAGTCTAAGTAATTGAGGTAATATGTACTTGTACATCTGACCACTTCCGTATTGAGCGAGTCACTGGTACTTCCTGCTTTAGTTTTTGCTTGTAAGCAGGAGGATATAATTATGGTCAGATTTGCCAAATGGAGGGCGAGGGAGAGCTTTGTATGCGTCTCTGTGTGTGGAGTAAAGGTGGTCGAGAGTTTTTTTACCCTCTGGTTGCACGTGACATGCTGGTAGAAATTAGGTCAAATGGATTCCTGCATTAAAGCATTAAAGTCCCCGGCCACTAGCAGCACCGCCTCTCGATGAGCATATTCTTGTTTGCTTATGGCCTTAAACAGCTGTGGTGGTAAATAGACATCTACGAAAAATATAGATGAAAGCTCTCTTGGTAAATAGTGTGGTGTACAGCTTATCATGATATACTCTACCTCAGGCGAGCAAAACCTTGAGACTTCTTTAATATTCAATTTTGCACACCAGACCGCCACCCCTTGTCTTACCGGAGGTAGCTGTCCTGTCTTGACGGTGCACGGAAAACCCAGCCAACTGTATATTATCCATGTCATTGTTCAGCCATGACTCGGCGAAACATAAGATATTACAGTTAATGTTCCGTTGGTAGGATAGTCTCGAACAGAGCTCATCCAGTTTATTCTCCAATGATTGCACATTGGCCAATAGGATGGATGGTAGAGGTGGGTTACCCATTCGCCAAAATTCTCACAAGGCACCCGGATCTGCGTCCCCTGTATCGTCGTCTCTTCTTCATGTGAATGACGGGGATTTGGGCCTGGTCCGGTATCAGCAGTAAATCCTTCTAGTCCAACTCGTTAAAGAAAAACTCTTCATCCATTTAGAGGTGAGTAATCACTGTTCTGATATCCATAAGCTCTTTTGGGACATAAGAGGCGGTGGACAGATGTTGTACATCTTCAGCAGAATTGTGTGTCCAAGACAATCTTTCATTTTTAGGACTTTTATTAAGTGTATTGACCTTATCTCACCAACAGAGATTTTGAATGAGGAAGTAAAACATTTTAAACAGATGTTATCTTGTCAAGTTCCTCCAACCTCACTTGATGATATCCCCCAAAAAATGATGTTAAACTATCTGCAACACCAAAAAAAATGGATTGTGAAGGCCTAATTACACAACAAACTACGGTTAGCAATTGATTATTTTCTGATGGGGAAAACCCCTGGTCTTGATGGCATTCCAATAGAGACATATCAAACTTTTTATGAACTACTGAAAAGATCCATTACTAATCATATATGAACGGCAAATCTTCGGAGACACAAAAAGCAGGACTGATCTCTCTCCCACTGAAGCAGGAGCCAGGGGGGGGGGGGGGGGCAAWAAAAATACCCAGTATTTGAATCTTTCAAAAACAAAATGTAGGCCCCTCACTCTTCAATGTTGTGACTTAAAATATTGGCAAGATATATTGCTCATAGAATAAAAAAGGTCATACCGGACATTATTCATCACGATCCGACATGATTCTTAAAAGGAAGATACACTGGAGACGACATTCGAAAACTACTAGAAATAATGCGAAAGCAGGGAAACCAGGAATTATCGTTAAGCAGGTTTTGAGAAAGCATATGATACATTATTTCTAGAATCTCAACTTTGGAGAATCTCTCATAAGATGGGTAAAAGTAATGTATAACAATCGTTTATGTAAAATAATACATAATGGTTACTTCTCTGAGAACTTTGAGTTGTCAAGAGGCATACCTATTTGTTATGGCCATTAAATTGTTAGCTTTGAAAACCAGATCTAATACTAACATTAAGCTTTCTCGCCCAGGGGTTCCGCTAGCGGAACACCCACAACATTCCGCTAAAAAGGCAGCGCGCGAAATTCTAAAATATTTTTTTGAAATATTTAACTTTCACACATTAACAAGTCCAATACAGCAAGTGAAAGATAAACATCTTGTGAATCCAGCCAACGTGTCCGATTTTTAAAATGTTTTACAGCGAAAACACAACATATATTTATGTTAGCTCACCACCAAATCCAAAAAAGCACAGACATTTTTTCACAGCAAATATAGCTTTCACAAAACCCATAAATAGAGATAAAATGAATCACTAACCTTTGAACATCTTCATCAGATGAGTCATATGACATCATGTTACACAATACATTTATGTTTTGTTCGACAATGTGCATATATATACACTGCTCAAAAAAATGCTTCAAAGGATGCTTCAAAAACAAGAGAGATCAAAGGACTTTCTAGAAGACACCTCCATCAAATGGTCATGGGGTCCATTATGCAAGTGACTTTTATCCGTATCTCACAACCCTTTCAAGCTGCACACTCCACAACCCGGAACCTGAGAGTGTAGGGGTACCTTATAAAACAGCCTCTCAAACTCCCTGACCTGTCTGACCTGAGCCCTGATTGGTTGCTAAGGGGCACTGTTGTTAGGAGGCGGGACACCTGCCAGCTCTTCTGACAGTGCAGGCCAGTGTCTCTTCACTCCTCTGATTGGATTTACAGAAGATAGTTGTGTGTTTACTATTTACTGTTGGTAGTAGTTAATGATAATTGTTTGTGTATCTAGCCTTGATCTACACAGTCCTTTATATTTATACTGCCCTTACCAGCGCTCTTGCTGTGCTATTGTATTGGATTCATGCTCATGCTATGCTAATTGTGTACAACCTATTCATTACTCTGTATCTCCTATATTACAGAACCACATCCTCCCCTCATCTATTCTCTTTCTGTTGCACATGTGTACGGCAGTACAGTTTCGTTGTGTGTCGCTCTGAGGTTGCCTTATTCCCCTCTTAATGGGAGAGGTGCTAGTGGGTCACAGATCAGCCCAAACGGAGAGTCACTCTCTGTCAGGGTCTGAAATGACAGTATATTGTAATGAATAGACAGGCCGACGTCCAGTATATACACAAGGAAGCATTCTGTATATTTTTGATAATCAATAAATCACTGATTACCTATACATCTCATGGTTAATGTCAAGTGAACTTGCTGTTCTGTATTTTCACACATCCCACTGTAAGTAGACTGACCGATTTGTTTTTTTAAAGACAATCACTTCTACAAGAAAATCATCTACTATCAGAAAACTAGTATCTACATACTACATGTATGTTGTTGAGGCATTTTTGGTGGAAATGGAGAGGAAAAAACAGTTTGCTCTAATTCCACATCTGGAACCATATTTTATTAATGTTGATGTCACCCATCCTCCCTCATAACTGGAGATCATCCTGGTTGAGCTGGAGCTACAACTAAGTCACATTACCAAGGCCTATCATGCCCTCTGCTGCTCCAAGCAGGAAATGCCTAAGATGCGGTATTTCTGTCTATTTAAAAATGGAGCCATTTAGATGAAGAGGGTATCAATGAAAAGACTTGACATGCAATGTGTGCCAGGCAWCAACTTGCATTAGTTCCCACTAAGTAGACTGACCGCTTAAAGCACATATAAGTGATGACTTTAATCTGGTTCCCAACAGCAAGCCTAAAAAGTTATATGTCTGTTATTTACATGGATTTAGAACGGTTTATGTATGTTTGGAGCTCTTCTCCWTGTGAGAAGGAKAGTTTAGCATATATTTTCTGCCTGAAAGGGTCTTAATTGTGGAAAATGCTACCACGTGTCCTGTTTCAGGTGTCTCTCAGAAGCAAAATGTGATGACATAGTAAACTATTACAATAAGATGATACCACCTGTAGGGGTAAGTTAAGCCATGTTTTACATTCAGCACCACTCCGTCAAGGGAAATATACCGTAGTATTCTTTCTAACAAAGATATCTATATCTCTTTCTATCTCTCTCTCTCTCTATATATACACTGCTCAAAAAAATAAAGGGAACACTTAAACAACACAATGTAACTCCAAGTCAATCACACTTCTGTGAAATCAAACTGTCCACTTAGGAAGCAACACTGATTGACAATAAATGTCACATGCTGTTGTGCAAATGGAATAGACAAAAGGTGGAAATTATAGGCAATTAGCAAGACACCCCCAATAAAGGAGTGGTTCTGCAGGTGGTGACACATGACACTTCTCAGTTCTATGCTTCCTGGCTGATGTTTTGTCACTTTTGAATGCTGGCGGTGCTTTCACTCTAGTGGTAGCATGAGACGGAGTCTACAACCCACACAAGTGGCTCAGGTAGTGCAGCTCATCCAGGATGGCACATCAATGCGAGCTGTGGCAAGAGGTTTGCTGTGTCTGTCAGCGTAAGTGTAGCAATGGAGGCGCTACCAGGAGACAGGCCAGTACATCAGGAGACATGGAGGAGGCCCGTAGGAGGGCAACAACCCAGCAGCAGGACCGCTACCTCCGCCTTTGTGCAAGGAGGAGCAGGAGGAGCATTGCAGAGCCCTGAAAATGACCTCCAGCAGGCCACAAATGTGCATGTGTTCTGCTCAAAAGGTCAGAAACAGACTCCATGAGGGTGGTATGAGGGCCCGACGTCCACAGGTGGGGGTTGTGCTTACAGCCCAACACCGTGCAGGACGTTTGGCATTTGCCAGAGAACACCAAGATTGGCAAATTCGCCACTGGCGCCCTGTGCTCTTCACAGATGAAAGCAGGTTCACACTGAGCACATGTGACAGACGTGAAGAGTCTGGAAACGCCGTGGAGAACGTTCTGCTGCCTGCAACATCCTCCAGCATGACCGGTTTGGCGTGGGTCAGTCATAGTGTGGGGTGGCATTTCTTTGGGGGGCACAGCCCTCCATGTGCTCGCCAGAGGTAGCCTGACTGCCATTAGGTACCAAGATGAGATCCTCAGACCCTTGTGAGACCATATGCTGGTGCGGTTGGCCTGGGTTCCTCCTAATGCAAGACAATGCTAGACCTCATGTGGCTGGAGTGTGTCAGCAGTTCCTGCAAGAGGAAGGCATTGATGCTTATGGACTGGCCCGCCCGTTCCCACAGACCTGAATCCTTGAGCACATCTGGGACATCATGTCTCGCTCATCCACCAACGCCATGTTGCACACAGACTGTCCAGGAGTTGGCGGATGCTTTAGTCCAGGTCTGGGAGGAGATCCTCAGGAGACATCCGCCACCTCATCAGGAGCATGCCAGGCGTTGTAGGGAGGTCATACAGGCACGTGGAGGCCACACACACTACTGAACTCATTTGTCTTGTTTTAAGGAATTACATCAAAGTTGGATCAGCCTGTAGTGTGGTTTTCCACTTTAATTTTGAGTGTGACTCCAAATCCAGACCTCCATGGGTTGATAAATTTGATTTCCATTGATCATTTTTGTGTGATTTTGTTGTCAGCACATTCAACTATGTAAAGAAAAAAGTATTTAATAAGAATATTTCATTCATTCAGATCTAGGATGTGTTATTTTAGTGTTCCCTTTATTTTTTTGAGCAGTGTATATAAAAAAAAATCTCAGTTTACATTGCCGCGTTACGTGCAGTTAGGTTTTGATTCCAAAACATCCGGTGATTTTGCAGAAATACTCATAATAAACATTGATAAAAGATGCAAGTGTTATTCACAAAATTAAAGATAAACTTATCCTCTATGCAACCGCTGTGTCAGATTTCAAAATAAACTTTACGGAAAAATAATAATCTGAGAACGGCGCTCAGAGCACAATCCAGCCAAAGAAATAGTCGCCATTTCGGCGTCAACAGAAGCTACAAAAACACTATAAATATGCACTTACCTTCGAATAACTTCATCAGAAGGCACTTCCAGGATTCCCAGTTCGACAATAAATGACTGAAAAGTTCCATAAAGCCCATCATTTAGCCACTTGTTGTTAGCATGTTCAGCCCACGAATCCATTTTCATGACGCACGAGCAATCCCTCCAGACAAAAACTCAAAAAGTTCCGTTACAGGTCGTAGAAACAAGTCAAATGATGTATGCAATCCATATTTAGGATGTGTTTAACATTAATCATCAATAAGGATCCAACTGAAGAATTTCATTGTCTGAAGAAAGAGCATTGGAACGAGAGCACTCTCTCTCGCTCGCGCGCAAAATGAGACTGAGATTTCTGAAGACCACTCAGTAATATAGCTCCTATGAGCCCCTCCTTTATAGTAGAATCATATAACCAAAATCTAAAGACGGTGACATCTAGTGGAAGCCCTAGGAAGTGTTTGCTTATCCATAACTATATGGGGTATCATTTGGCACTGTTTTGAAAATCGAGTTCTCACTTCCTGTTTGGAAGTCTTCTCAGGTTTTTGTCTGCCAAATGAGTTCTGTTCTACTTACAGACATAATTCAAACAGTTTTAGAAACTTCGGAGTGTTTTTTATACAATGGTAATAATAATATGCATGTATTACCTTCTGTGGCAGAGTAGGAGGAAATTCCGTTTGTGTACGCAATTCGTTCAAAGTGGAAACACTGCCCCCTGTCCATAACAGGTTTTAAGGGGCAAACAATTAAGGGATTAGAGATAATAATTTCAATGTACGCCGATGATTCAAGTTCTCGAGTCCACAATCTTCAACCTTGAAGGGCCTCATTGAGTACCTGGATAATATCTCCAGTTTCTCTGGACTAAAAACCAACTATGATAAGTGTACTATATTACGGATTGGGTCTCTAAAAATTTCAAACTTAAATTGTCATGTGTTCTCCCGATTAAATGGGCAGATGGTGAAGTCGATGTGCTTGGTGTACATATCCCGTAAAAGTTGATCGATCTTGCAACAATTAACTTTGATTGAAAACTTAGCAAAATAGACAGAGTCTTGAAACACCTTATCCGTTTACAGGACGATTACCTTGGTGAATTCTCTAGTAATATCTCAGTTTACATATTAATTTATGGTTCTACCGACTCCAGGAGAATACTTATTCAAATCATGCAAGAAAATAATATTTCTCTTGATTTGGAATGACAAACCAGATAAAGTTAAACAAGCATATTTATATAATCAACATGAGTTTGGAGGATTAAACCAATAACATATTAAGGCATTCAACCTCTCTCTTTAAGCCTCCATTGTTCCAAAATTGTAGTTAAATCCAAATTGGTTTCAATTGTTTAAGAGTGGGCTCTTTGCCTTTTTGTAGATTAAAACTTGACATTTTCGGTGTATTGACAATGGATCCCTGTTTAAAGTATCCTCCTTTTTAAATGAAGTCATACCGAGTTGGCCACAATTTCAATTTCATCTTCCAGAAAAGGCAGATCTAATATTACAGCAAATAGTATGGTTAAAATGGTTTCTCTATACTGACAGAGAAAAGAACACAAGAAGGGTATCATTTTCATGAAGGACATTGTAAACAAGAATAGTAAAATTATGTCACACAAGCAACTAACAACAGTGTAGGGAGATGTATTCTCAATACAAAATTATAATCAGAGGTTAGGTTAAATGTGGAAGACACATTTCGGTTGAACGCATTCAGTTGCGCAACTGTCTAGGTATTCTCTTTCCCTTTAACCAGTTCAAAGTGGCCCTGCCTGTCACATATACTCCCTCTCCGGCGCTCGAGGTCGCCAGTCTGCTTATTATTACGCACACCTGTCTCCATCGTTACGCGCACCAGCGCCTCATCAGACTCACCTGGACTCCATCACCTTCCTGATTACCTTATATGTCACTCCCATTGGTTCTTTCCCCAGGCATTATTGACTCTGTTTATGTTCCATGTCTGTACGCTACTCGTGTTTCTTGTTTTGTTCTATGTTGTTCTAAGACCTGCGATCTTGAACATGCACGCTTTATATGATTACATAAGAAGACATTTATAGTTACAGTAGCCTCAACATGTTATGTGTTACTCATTTTAAACTGGAATAAATACTGCTACATTAGTTGGTAAGATAGCCATAACTTTAGGCTATTTACTGTCTTACAAAAGTGATATTGAATGTCCGTTCAGTGCAAGTAAAACATTTTTATCATGATAGGCTACGATAGGTGCTATTTCAAAAGACAGAAAAAAGCAGAGTAAGGATATTAACCTATTCAAATCATAGGACGCAAAGTGTCCTAGCCTAGTGACTACATTACTATTGTTAGTCCCATCAAACATTGTGGTTATAACATAGGCCTACAAATGAACAAACGCCAGAGTTAGTTAACAGTATCATAAATGTAGACATTTGTAACCTTAGTAGGCTACTAACCTCCGCTGTGAATGTGCCTGGTCTGGTTCTCACATTAGCGTGCACTGGTAGTTCGCTTTTAGGCACAGGTTGTGTGTGCCTAAAAGTGATCACATTTTGCTTCAAGACACATTCAACAGGACAGTGAGGTGGTATGATCTTTTATATAGGGGAGAGTGAGGTAAGTTGAGCTGAAGGGGGTAAGTAAAAAGGGGTAGGTTGAGACGCCCTTGTTTCTAGGGAACCATGCACAAAATAAATCCTTTGACCAAATAGTTAGGGTGAGGTCATCATTTCATGGAGTCTGTGAAGTAAGAAGCCACATGGAAAAAGTGGCAAGTCAAATGATAAGTCAAATAGTAAGTCAAATGTATTTATTAATTTATTTACAGAGTTCCTCTGTCCAGAGTCTGTGTCATTTTGTCCATCTTAATCTTTTCTTTTTATTGTCTTTTTCTTTGTAACTCTGCCTAGAAGTCCAGCATCCCGGAGTCGCCTCTTCACTGTTGACGTTGAGACTGGTGTTTTGCGGGTACTATTTAATGAAGCTGCCAGTTGAGGACTTGTGAGGCATCTGTTTCTCAAACTAGACACTAATGTACTTGTCCTCTTGCTCAGTTGTGCACCGGGGCCTCCCACTCCTCTTTCTATTCTGGTTAAAGCCTGTTTGCACTGTTCTGTGAAGCGAGTAGTACACAGCGTTGTCGAGATCTTCAGTTTCTTGGCAATTTCTCGCATGGAATAGCCTTCATTTCTCAGAACAAGAATAGACTGACGAGTTTCAGAAGAAAGTTATTTGTTTCTGGCCATTTTGAGCCTGTAATCGAACCCACAAATGCTGATGCCCAGATCAGACTCAACTAGTCTAAAAAGGCCAGTTTTATTGCTTCTTTAATCAGAACAACAGTTTTCAGCTGTGCTAACATAATTGCAAAAGGGTTTTCTAATGATCAATTTGCCTTTTAAAATTGTCACGATCGTTCTTCGGGTGAAGAGAGGACCAAGGCGCAGCGTGATATAAATACATGACGTATTTATTTAAGAAGAAACGAAGAACACTAACACAAACTAACAAAACAACAAACCGCCGATCGTGAAGCTATACAAAACAACAGAGTGCAGACACTGGCAACTTACACATAGACAATTACCCACAACCTACCTAATGTATGGCTGCCTAAATATGGCTCCCAATCAGAGACAACGATAGACAGCTGTCTCTAAGTGAGAACCAATCTAGGCAACCATAGACTTACATAAACACCTACACTGAACACAACCCCATGAACTCTACAAAAAAACTAGACAATACAAACACCCTAGACGAGACAAACATACACAAACATCCCCCATGTCACACCTGACCTAACTAAAATAATATAGAAAACAAAGATAACTAAGGCCAGGGCGTGACAGTACCTCCCCAAAGGTGCGGACTCCGGCCGCAAAACCTGACACAGAAGGGGAGGGTCCGAGTGGGCCTTCCTACGGCGGTGGCTCGGGTGTGGGACGTGGACCCCACTCCACCATAGTCAATACCCGCTTAGGTGGCCTCCCAGGAACGAGGACCCTTGCAGCGAGTCCCGGACTGAAGACCATCGTAGAGGGCGCCACTGGACGGAGGGGCAGCTCCGGACTGAGTGGTAGCTCCGGACTGAGTGGCAGCTCCGGACTGAGGGGCAACTCATGACTGAGGGGCGGCTCATGCTGGAGGGCGGTCCATGACTGGGGGGCGGCTCATGACTGGCGGGCGGCTCTGACTGGCGGGCGGCTCATGACTGGCGGGCGGTCCTGACTGGCGGGCGCTCTGGCGGCTCCTGACTGGTGGGCGGCTCTGGCGGCTCCTGACTGGCGGGCGGCTCTGGCGGCTCTGACTGGCGGGCGCTCTGGCGGCTCCTGACTGGGGGCGGCTCTGCGGCCCTGACTGGCGGGCGCTCTGGCGGCTCGGGACAGACGGGCGGCTCTGCGGCTCGGGACAGCCGGGCGGCTCTGCGGCTCCTGACTGGCGGGGCGGCTCTGGCGGCTCCTGACTGGCGGGCGGCTCTGGCGGCTCGGGACAGACGGGCGGCTCTGACGGCTCGGGACAGCCGGGCGGCTCTTGCGGCTCCATGACTGGCGGCGGCTCTGGCGGCTCCTGACTGGCGGCGGCTCTGGCGGCTCCTGACTGGCGGGCGGCTCTGGCGGCTCCTGACTGGCGGGCGGTCTCTGGCGGCTCCTGACTGGCGGGCGGCTCTGGCGGCTCGGGACAGACGGGCGGCTCTGACGGCTCGGGACAGCCGGGCGGCTCTGGCGGCTCCTGACTGGCGGGCGGCTCTGGCGGCTCCTGACTGGCGGGCGGCTCTGGCGGCTCCTGACTGGCGGGCGGCTCTGACTGCTCGGGACGACGGACGGCTCTGACGGCTCGGGACAGACGGACGGCTCGGGACAGACGGACGGCTCAGATGGTGCTGGGTAGGCAGACAGCTGCAGATAGCGCTGGGCAGGCAGGCAGCTCAGATGGCGCTGGGCAGGCAGGCAGCTCAGATGGCTCTGGGCAGGCAGGCAGCTCAGATGGCTCTGGGCAGGCAGGCAGCTCAGATGGCTTGGGCAGGCAGGCAGCTCAGATAGCGCTGGGCAGACGGACAGCGCAGACGGCGCTGGACAGATGGGTAGCTCAGACGGCACTGGGCAGGCGGACAGCGCAGACGGCGCTGGGCAGGCGGACAGTGCAGACGGCGCTGGGCAGGCGGACAGCGCAGATAGCGCTGGGCAGACGGACAGCGCAGACGGCGCTGGGTAGACGGGCAGCGCAGGCGGCGCTGGACAGACGGGAGACTCTGGCCCGGCTGAGGTGCACAGTAGGCCTGGTGCGTGGTACCGGAACTGGTGGTACCGAGCTAAGGACACGCACCTCAAGGCGAGTGCGTGGAGGAGGAAGAGGGCTCTGGAGACGCACTGGAAGCCAGGTGCGTGGTGTTGGCACTGGTGGTACTGGACTGGGAACACGCACCACTGCGCGAGTGCGAGGGGCTGCCACAGGAGAGCTGGTGCATTGATCTGGCGCAGGACGTGCAGGGCTAGGGAGGTGCACAGGAGGCCTGGTGCGTGGTACTGGCACAGTCTTCACCAGACGGCTAGCACGCACCTCAGGACGAGTATGGAGAGCTAACTCAGGTGACATCAAGTCCCCGACTCGCTCCGTCGGGCGGATGTCGTGCCTCAAGCACCAACACAGCACCTCCCTCATAACTCTCTCCTCCAATTTCCCCATTAGATCCTTTACAGTCTCTACTTCACTCGCCCTGCTCACCTCCAACTCCACCCCGACTGGCCCCGGTTCCATCCTCGGTTCCTCACGGTAAGCACAGGGAGCTGGCTCAAGTCTCCTACTTGCCCCAGCTACACTCCCCATGTGCCCTCCCCCAAGAAATCTTTGGGGCTGCCTCTCGGGTTTCCAGCCGCTCTGCCGTGCTAGCTCCTCATACCGGCGCCTCTCTGCTTTCGCTGCCTCCAGCTCTGCCTTGGGGCGGCGATATTCCCCTGGTTGTGCCCAGGGTCCTCCGCTGTCTAATACCTCCTCCCAAGTCCAGGAGTCTTGTGTCCTCGGCCACTGCTGTTGTTGCCCGTCACCACGCTGCTTGGTCCGGTTTTGGTGGGTAATTCTGTCACGATCGTCTTCGGGTGAAAGAGAGGACCAAGGCGCAGCGTGATATAAATACATGACGTATTTATTTAAGAAAGACGAAGAACACTAACACAAACTAAACAAAACAACAAACCGACGATCGTGAAGCTATACAAAACAACAGAGTGCAGACACTGGCAACTTACACATAGACAATTACCCACAACCTACCTAATGACTATGGCTGCCTAAATATGGCTCCCAATCAGAGACAACGATAGACAGCTGTCTCTAATTGAGAACCAATCTAGGCAACCATAGACTTACATAAACACCTACACTGAACACAACCCCATGAACTCTACAAAAAAAACCTAGACAATACAAACACCCTAGACGAGACAAACACACACAAACATCCCCCATGTCACACCCTGACCTAACTAAAATAATACAGAAAACAAAGATAACTAAGGCCAGGGCGTGACAAAAATGATCAACTTGGATTAGCTAACACAATGTGCCATTGGAACACAGGAGTGATGGTTGCTGATAATGGGTCGCTGTACGCCTATGTAGATATTCCAATAAAAATCAGCTGTTTCCAGCTACAATAGCCATTTACAACATTAACAATGTCTACACTGTATTTCTGATCAATTTGATGTTATTTTAATGAACAAAAATGTTGCCTTTCTTTCAAAAAGAAGGACATTTCTAAGTGACCCCAAACCTTTTAACGGTAGTATATATATATATATATGTTTATATACATACATATATGTTTATATATATATATATTATTATATTATATATATATATATTATAATATATATATGTTTTTATATATATATATAATATATATATATATATATATTATATATATATATATATATAGAGGAGAGAGAGAGGAGAGGAGAGAGAGAGAGAGAGAGAGAGAGAGAGAAGAGATTAGATCGAAAGAAAGAGATATAGTAATATCTTTGTTAGAAAGAATACTACGGTATATTTCCCTTGACGGAGTGGTGCTGAATGTAAAACATGGCTTAACTTACCCCTACAGGTGGTATCATCTTATTGTAATAGTTTACTATGTCATCACATTTTGCTTCTGAGAGACACCTGAAACAGGACACGTGGTAGCATTTTCCACAATTAAGACCCTTTCAGGCAGAAAATATATGCTAAACTMTCCTTCTCACAWGGAGAAGAGCTCCAAACATACATAAACCGTTCTAAATCCATGTAAATAACAGACATATAACTTTTTAGGCTTGCTGTTGGGAACCAGATTAAAGTCATCACTTATATGTGCTTTAAGCGGTCAGTCTACTTAGTGGGAACTAATGCAAGTTGTTGCCTGGCACACATTGCATGTCAAGTCTTTTCATTGATACCCTCTTCATCTAAATGGCTCCATTTTTAAATAGACAGAAATACCGCATCTTAGGCATTTCCTGCTTGGAGCAGCAGAGGGCATGATAGGCCTTGMTAATGTGACTTAGTTGTAGCTCCAGCTCAACCAGGATGATCTCCAGTTATGAGGGAGGATGGGTGACATCAACATTAATAAAATATGGTTCCAGATGTGGAATTAGAGCAAACTGTTTTTTCCTCTCCATTTCCACCAAAAATGCCTCAACAACATACATGTAGTATGTAGATACTAGTTTTCTGATAGTAGATGATTTTCTTGTAGAAGTGATTGTCTTTYAAWAAACYAATCGGTCAGTCTACTTACAGTGGGATGTGTGAAAATACAGAACAGCAAGTTCACTTGACATTAACCATGAGATGTATAGGTAATCAGTGATTTATTGATTATTAAAAATATACAGAATGCTTCCTTGTGTATATACTGGACGTCGGCCTGTCTATTCATTACAATATACTGTCATTTCAGACCCTGACAGAGAGTGACTCTCCGTTTGGGCTGATCTGTGACCCACTAGCACCTCTCCCATTAAGAGGGGAATAAGGCAACCTCAGAGCGACACACAACGAAACTGTACTGCCGTACACATGTGCAACAGAAAGAGAATAGATGAGGGGAGGATGTGGTTCTGTAATATAGGAGATACAGAGTAATGAATAGGTTGTACACAATTAGCATAGCATGAGCATGAATCCAATACAATAGCACAGCAAGAGCGCTGGTAAGGGCAGTATAAATATAAAGGACTGTGTAGATCAAGGCTAGATACACAAACAATTATCATTAACTACTACCAACAGTAAATAGTAAACACACAACTATCTTCTGTAAATCCAATCAGAGGAGTGAAGAGACACTGGCCTGCACTGTCAGAAGAGCTGGCAGGTGTCCCGCCTCCTAACAACAGTGCCCCTTAGCAACCAATCAGGGCTCAGGTCAGACAGGTCAGGGAGTTTGAGAGGCTGTTTTATAAGGTACCCCTACACTCTCAGGTTCCGGGTTGTGGAGTGTGCAGCTTGAAAGGGTTGTGAGATACGGATAAAAGTCACTTGCAGGGATTCATAATGGACCCCATGACCATTTGATGGAGGTGTCTTCTAGAAAGTCCTTTGATCTCTCTTGTTTTTGAAGCATCCTCCCTCCCAAAACAGGTTGCTTTGCATCAGTCACTTCCAGTTAATCCTCCAGCACGTAACGTCCCTGCATTTTCATCTGGGGAAAGACTTATGGTGTTAACAGGCTTACATCCTGCATGCACTTCGTCATCGTTCACGATGTTCATTTTTACAGTTTACAGGCTCCACCAGCCTCTCATCAGCCTCCCTTGTGGCACAGAAAGTACACTGTAAAAAAAATCCTGTTGTTTTTACGGTAACTTACTGGCAGCCAGTTACATGTAAGTTACTATAAAAAAGGATACAGTATGTTACCGTAAATTCCAAATAAACTTTGTTTTAACAATATATTTAACCAAAGTTTCTTTGGGATTTACGGTAACATACTGTACCTTTTTTTACAGTAACTTACAGATAACTGGCTGCCAGTAAGTTATCGTAAAAACAACCATATTTTTTTGTGTAACTTAACTAAACACGCTGAGTGGAAAAGTAAATCCAGAAGACAGATCAGAGCGATCTTAATTGCTCAATAGTGTAGGTAAATGAAAAGGTCAGACAGGTCAGGGAGTTTGAGAGGCCACACCAGAGCACCAAGGACCGTTGTACTGTGATGAGCAGAAGAAAGATAATTATACAGGAAGTCACCATAATCATTGAAATTGCGAGCGATGGGAGGACAAATTTCCCCCACACTGCTCTTTTTAGGGGACGTTAACCTCCCTTCCATACAGACCTATCAGATGCACACACACTCACATACATTTGGCAGCCATAGAAACCAAAGCAATTACTGTTTCTTTTATCGCTTTGGTGCAATTTTCACAAGTATGTGGTACATTTTCACAACTCTTAATACAAAACTCAAAACAGATCATCAAAAAGGCAGAAAAACACGTTTTACATTGCAATACATGTTCACACTGTATAAAGTAATCGCCGTTCACAACGCAATGCTCTCATTACTTTTGATATGATTGTCTTTTCTTTTGTTAAAATACATTTTACTATTAGTTAACCCGACTGCTCTTAATTGATGATCACTTAAATGTTTGGTAAACATAAATGTATGTATTTTACAGGTAAACTGGTTGGTCTACTACAAATGTGGACAACTTGAAACATAAACAGAATAATATATACTTGATTGCATCACTATGATGAGTACTACTTTGATTTTACTTCACAGTAAGTTTTTCCAAAATCTGTTACTGACAAGTACTGTATGTAACCAATCGAAGCAAGTCAAAGTGTATCGGTCGCGTACACGGATGTTACAGAAGCTGCAGCGAAAGTCTTGGGTTTCTGGCTCCTACAGTGCAATAATACAATATCAATACAATGCCAGTACGGAAATAATCCAGAAAGAAATGCATTCCCTATGCAGTAAACACGTTGCATTGGTCAATACAGTACTGTATTACTGTAATATATGCCATTTACATAGCAGACACCTTTATCCAGTGACAGGAGTCCACACACTTTGATATGTGTACCCAGTGGGAATCAAACCCACAACTTTGGTGTTGCTAGTCCAATGATATTATGAACTGAGGCGTGTACAGGACTACTACAATAGATAATTACAATATAATACTGTAAAATACAATACACGATTACAATACAGATGGAAGGTGTGTGATTGTCCTCCCCGTGAGAGTACCACCATCCTTCAGGCCATGGATGAGGCAGGCAATGAGTTCTATCCAGACCTACAGTACCAGTCAAAAGTTTGGGCACACCTACTAATTTTTCTTTATTTTTACTATTTTCCACATTGTAGAATAATAGTGAAGACATCAAAGCTATGAAATAACACATACTGTACGTAATTACGAAGTAACCAAAAAAGTGTTAAACAAATAAAATATATATTTTAGATTTAAGATTCTTCAAAGTAGCCACCCTTTGCCTTGATGACAGCTTTGCAAACTCTTGGCATTCTCTCAACCAGCTTCATCTGGAATGCGTTTCCAACAGTTTCGAAGGAGTTTTGGGCTGCTTTTCCTTCACTCTGCGGTCCAATTCATCTCAAACCATCTCAATTGGGTTGAAGTCGGGTGATTGCGGAGGCCAGGTCATCTGATGCAGCACTCCATCACTCTCCTTCTTGGTCAAATAGCCCTTACACAGCTTGGAGGTGTGTTTTGGGTCATTGTCCTGTTGAAAAACAAATGATAGTCCCACTAAGCGTAAGCTAGATGGGATGACGTATCACTGCAGAATGCTGTGGTAGCCATGCTGGTTTAGTGTGCCTTGAATTCTAAATAAATCCCTGACAGTGTCACCAGCAAAGCACCGCCACACCATCACACCTCCATGCTTCATGGGCGGTTGGAACCAAAAATCTCAAATTTCGACTCATCAGACCAAAGGACAGATTGCCACTGGTCTAATGCCCATTGCTCGTGTTTCTTGGCCCAAGCAAATCTCTTCTTATTATTGGTGTCCTTTAGTAGTGGTTTCTTTGCAGCAATTTGACAATGAAGGCCTGATTCACGTAGTCTACTCTGAACAGTTGATGTTGAGATGTGTCTGTTACTTGAACTCTGAAGCATTTATTTGGGCTGCAATTTCTGATGCTGGTAACTCTATTGAACTTATCCTCTGCAGCAGAGGTAACTCTGGGTATCACAGCTCAGGCGAAGACCTAGATGCAGACACAGGAGGCGGATAGTACAAGTCTCAGAGTTTATTATAGTTACAAGGGGCAGGCTAAAACGTAAGTCAAGGCAGGCAAAGAGTCGTAATCCAAATCAGAGTCAGGCAGGTACAGGATGGCAGGCAGAATCAGGGTCAGGACAGGCAGAAAGGTCAGAACTGGGAAGACAAGGAAAAACAAAAACTAGAGCACAGGCTACAAGGCACATGCTGGTAGGACTTGACGGGACAAGACGAACTGGTAACAGACAAACAGAAATCGTAAAGTATAATCCCCTGTGCATTTATAATGTATAAATACACATGGGATAATGGGGGAAGATGGGAGACACCTGGTGGGGGGTGGAGACAAGCACAAAGACAGGTGAAACAGATAAAGGGTGTGACACTTGGTCTTCCTTTACTGTGGCGGTCATCATGAGGGCCAGTTTCATCATAGCGCTTGATGGTTTTTGTGACTGCACTTGAAGAAACATTCAAAGTTCTTGAAATTTTCCGGATTGACTGACCTTCACGTCTTAAAGTATTGATGGACTGTCGTTTTTCTTTGCTTATTTGAGCTGTTCTTGCCATAATCTGGATTTACCAAATAGGGCTATCTTCTAAATACCACCCCTACCTTGTCTCAACACAACTGATTGGCTCAAACGCATTAAGAAGAAAAGAAATTCCACATATTAACTTTTAACAAGGCACACCTGTTAATTGAAATTCATTCTAGGTGACTACCTCATGAAGCTGGTTGAGAGAATGCCAACAGTGTGCAAAGCTGTCGTCAAGGCAAACGTGTGATTGGTACTGTATGTCAGCCTTAGATTTGCCATGCCAAATGGTTTCCCCAGATGCATGAACAATTAAGATATTTACTGCAATTTCGATGAGAACCTACGGCCAAATGCTCAAGGCTTGATGCAAGCTAGTGCCTGCTAAACATGATGTTTCTTTAATTTCTTTAATTTGATTACATTGTGAAAGAACACCTTTGACCACACATGGGATAGCAATTATGGAAATGTGATGTTCAGTCAATTTTATTGGGTAATGCAAGTGTATTGCCTAATGTGAAAACAGTGCAATGTACTGTAATATACAGTACTGTAACATACTACATGCAAAGGGGAATTTTGAAACATGTATCTTAGATTTTTTGCTTTTGAATAAACTAGTTGGTAAAATAACTCAATTGAAAAGATATCATGTAGTATTTTGGTGATTAAATCAATGTACTGATATTTCACAGTAAACGTATATTTTGGATCAATGGTTGTGTGGTGAAAGATGTCTACAAACACAATGAATACACAATGAACGGTTTTGAATACAAGACTGGCTGCGTTACAAGTCTTACCAGTTTAGAGTTTTGTACTAAGAGTTTTGAAAATTCACCACATACTTGTGAAAATAGGACCAAAGCGATAAAACAAACTGTATTGTGCTTAAACTCCTGTGTTCCCCCTAAACACTGTCATCGCTCTCCTCTGAGGATCCAAAAATCCGGGTTACAGTGGATCAGCTCTACAGAGCCCTTTCACTCGCAGAGGGGGGTTGATGTGGGGGTTTTATGACACCTCACGTCAATCGTAAATTGTAATGCAGCAGACCGACTCCTTTCTGGTCTCTAGTTTGGGTGATTGGAATGTCTTTGTGTTACAGAAGAGTGGCCACCCAAAACTACAAAATCAAACAATGAACACTGGAACAATATCTTTCAACATCCGAATGTTGGGAATGACGAGAGATGGAATGTGAAAAATGTCTATTTTGTGATGTCATTGTGATGTCATCTGTGATGTCATTGTTATAAAGAAGCTATAACGAAAACATTGTAACTTGAAGACCTTTTACACTGTGTACATCTGGTTTACATACTTTACGTTGTGTAGAAAATATCAATGATAAAGAGAATGTTTTTGTGACAATAAGATTGTGATTTTAGTCTTCTAATGAGATAATGGCTTTTCATGTCTGTTGCACACTAACTAAGCCACGCCCCTAATGAGGTCAGAAGAGCGTGTCAGTGTGATGGATCCGCCTTTCCGACCAGAGTGCTTAAAAAGGACTCGCTAAGAATGAACATAGCGTACCAGACAGCGTGGAGCGGTAGCTACACGGCTGAAAATGGTGAGATCAAGTAGATGGACGGTGTAAGCTGGATGTCACGAATGCTTAAAACTACAAGACCAGAAGGACCTGAGGATGTGGTCCACATGTTGAAATGGTTTGAAGCTCTGAAACTCTCAACACGAGTGAAGAAGGTAAAGACCAGAACATTCACAGTCTGCAGCTGTGCACGTAAAGTAGTCTAGGACATTTTACCAAAGGGGGAAGAACAGATCCCTCTGACCACCGTGTGGTACACGGTAGTCTAACGAACACTCCAAGACCAGAAAAGCTCTACTACAAAGGACATTGTGGCCTCTGGTGGACAAACCAGAGTCTTACATCCCTCAATAACTTCACCAGAGGACCCATCGAGTTCAACAGAGAGACGACAAAGACATCTACGCATAAATATATACATTGCATTTCTTATCCGAATGAGCGTTCGTTCATGTGCAAAGTATTCATATTCCCGTGAGCGTAGCTTCCAAACGTATGTACACCTCCCTTTCCATTGTGTAACCAAACGGTCATACTTTTTAGTCCACTAGGGAGCTGTTTTCATTGCATTATGTTAGTCATCAATAACCTATACTGTGTGCGTGTTTATGTATTTCTCTGTGATTATTTTGTTAGTTTGTAAATAAATAATTAAGCCAATTTCTGTATTGCTGATTCATCAATTAGGTTAGGGTTCTTGCAGATATCCAAGAATTATGCAGCGTTCAGAATGAGACTGATATGAGGTAATAATAATTAATAAGTGACTGTTATCGAGATATATATACGTATCTATATATCTTTAGAGTTTAAGTCGGGAGATAGTAACTTTTCCCGTGGTGCCCCAAATTCCGAATGAATTAATTGTTGCATGATTAATTTAATCTAATTACAATGAAACATAGTAGGTAATTATTCGATGAATAACAGTCATCACATTAATGATAGTCACGTCACGACAACGCATATCCATAATTATATCACTGCCCGTGGCTAACCCACACATGGGGTTAGCCACAGGGTTAAATTCTCGGGCCGACTCTTTTCTCTATATCAATGATGTCGCTCTTGCTGCGGGTGATTCTTTGATCCACCTCTACGCAGACGACACAATTCTGTGTACATCTGGCCCTTCTTTGGACACTGTGTTAACAAACCTCCAAACGAGTTTCAACACCATACAACACTTCTTCGTGGCCTCCAACTGCTCTTAAATGCTAGTAAAACTAAATGCATGCTCTTCAACCGATCGCTGCCCACACCCGCCCGCCCGACTAGCATCACTACTCTGGACAGTTCTGTCTTAGGTATTTGTAGTTGTCCGCATATTCTAGGTGTCTGGCTAGACTGTAAACTCTCCTTCCAGACTCACATTAAGCACCTCCAATCCAAAGTTAAACCTAGAATCGGCTTCCTATTTTGCAATAAAGTCTCCTTCACTCATGCTGCCAACTTACCCTCATAAAACTGACTATCCTACCGATCCTTGACTTCGGCGATGTCATTTACAAATTAGCCTCCAACACTCTACTCAGCAAATTGGATGCAGTCTATCACAGTGCCATCCGTTTTGTCACCAAAGCCCCATATACTACCCACCACTGCGACCAGTATGCTCTCATTGGCTGGTCCTCGCAACATATTTGTCGCCAAACCCACTGGGTATAGCTCTGCCTTATCTCAGCTCACTGGTCACCATAGCAACACCCACCCGTAGCACGCGCTCCAGCAGGTATATTTCACTGGTCATCCCCAAAACCAACACGTACTTTGGCCGCCTTTCCTTCCAGTTCTCTGCTGCCAATGATTGGAACGAATTGCAAAAATCACTGAAGTTGGAGACTTATATCTCCCTCACTAACTTTAAGCGTCAGCTGTCAGAGCAGCTTACCGGTCGCTGCAGCTGTACACAGCCCATCTGTAAATAGCCCATCCAACCAACTACCTACCTCATCCCCATATTTGTTTTTCTGCTCTTTTGCACACCAGTATTTCTACTTGCACATCTTCATCTACACATATACAGTATCGCTCCAGTGTAAATTGCTAGATTGTAATTACTTCGCCACTATTGGCTATTTATTGCCTTACCTCCTTACTTCATTTGCACACACTGTATACAGATTTTGCTATTGTGTTATTGACTGGACGTTTGTTTATCCCATGTGTAACTCTGTGTCGTTGTTTTTGTCACACTGCTTTGCTTTATCTTGGCCAGGTCGCAGTTGTAAATGAGAACGTGTTCTCACCTGGCCTACCTGGTTAAATAAAGGTGAAATACTTTTTTTTTCAATAAAACATCCCACTTCAATCCCACCAGCAATGGACACCTCAAAATCTTCTAATACTGTATCACCTGGAAAGCCTTGAAGGTGCAGGTGAGGTATTTACGTATGGGGTAGCAGAGAGATAGTTGTGTGTTTACTGTGGGAGTGGATGAAGGATAATTAATCATGCTACTTAGCTTGTTCTCTTCTCCGACTCCATAGGTGTTCTATTGGTAAGATTCCCAACACCCACTTCCCAACACCCACATTCCCAAAGCAATTGATTAGGGCGACAGGTAGCCTCGAAAGCACATCACATTTCCATAATTTTTACCCCATGTGTGATAAAAGGTGTGATCATTGAAGATAATGTATTGTTCAGATATAATTACAACAGAGGTGTACTGTAATCAAATGAAACAAATGAAATAAACATCATGTTTAGCAGGCACTAGTTTGCATCAAGCCTGTCTTGAGCATTTGGCTATACGTTCTCATTGGCATCACAGTAAATGTCCTCATTGTTCATGCATCTGGGGTAAAAACCTTTTGGCATGGCGAATCCAAGCCTGACATAGATCTGGAGGGATGTCATTGCATACCTCATTTATGGTCTAAAGGAAGGTGGTATGCTCAAGGTGATGGCGATCATACACCTTCCACCTGTATTGTAATCATGTATTGTATTTTACAGTATTCTATTGTACTTATGTATTGTAGTTGTCCTGTACATGGCTCAGTTCGCAAGGGCACGGCACTAGCAACACAAGAGTTGTCGGTTTGATTCCTACTGGGGTCACATACAAAAATGTATGGAGTTAAAGCGTCTGCTGCTGCATATATTATGGTAATACAATACTTTATAGGCCAATGATCTTTTCAATGTCAGATTCATTTTTTTACTTACTGTAAAGTAAAATCCTAATTGTCATCATCTTAATAGTACATTACAGTATACAGTATATTATACTTTAAATGTTTCTACTTCACAAAATCTTTTGTAGACATCCCAGTTTAAAATCTTTAGGTTTACCAAACATTTAAGTGATCAGCAGTTAAGAGCAGTAGGATTAAGTAATAGTAAATATGTATTTTAACAAATGAGAAGAGACTGCATTGTGAAAGGCAATTACTTTATATGAACGTGTATTGCAAATGTGAAACATGTGTTTTCTAGATGAAACACTGATTAAGTTTGGTGAAAAAGTGACTGTAAGATTTTGTGTGTTATACTTAGTTAATTGAAAAAGTACTTAGAGTATTCAAATAACTGCCATTTTGACGATCTGTTTTGAGTTTTGTATTACGACTTGTTAAAGTGTACCACATTCATACGTGTGAAAACTGCATCAAAGCGATCGAAAAAAAAAACTGTGATATGGATTCAAAAAACTGTCTTAAAGGTGAGCCGTCATGATGATGCATGCACCAACACAGAAATATGTGGGAGTTCAGATGTTCAGTGTCAGATCTCTGAATGTCAGCATTGGGTGGAGGCCCCTCTTGTGGTTGACAGGGAGGGGGAGTGGGAGGGGAGTGACCCTCTAGAGAGAGGTGGGACATATAGGGGAGACCAGTGCGATATACATAGTGATAATTAACGCTTTCACGATCTGCTGTTTATTTCTGATCGGTTTCCAAACCTATGAGGATGTCCAGTGAAAGCAGATAGATATGCAATATGTTGACACTACAGCGCAGTGAAGACTCGGATACACATTATCCCGAATGGTAATCGCTGCTCTGCTTGGCTTGTTTACATGGGGTCATTTCATAGACAACTGTCTGAGGCGCTCTGGTATTATTACATCACCACCAACGATTCAAGAATAAAGTTGTACAGTGACTTCGGAAAGTATTCAGACTCCTTGACTTTCTCCATATTTTGTTACGCTACAGCCTTATTATAAAATGGATTAAATAAAACAAAAATATCCTCAGCAATCTACACACAATACACCATAATGACAAAGTGAAAACAGATTTTTAGACATGTTTGCAAATGTATAAAAGAAAATAACAATAATAACTGATTATCAGACCCTTTGCTTTGAGACTCGAAATTGAGCTCAGGTGCATCTTGTTTCCATTGATCTTCCTTGAGTTGTTTCTACAACTTGATTGGAGTCCACCTGTGCTAAATTCAATTGATTGGACATGATTTGTGTATATACGGTCCCACAGTTGACAGTGCATGTCACAGCAAAAACCAAGCCATGGGGTGGAAGGAAATGTCCGTAGAGCTCCGAGACATGATTGTGTTGAGGTACAGATCTGGGGAAGGGTACCAAAAAATGTCTGCAGCATTGAAGGTCCCCAAGAACAGTGGCCTCCATCATTCTTAAATGGAAGAAGTGTGGAACCACCAAGACTCTTACTAGAGCTGGCTGCCCGGCCAAACTGAGCAATCGAGGGAGAAGGGCCTCGGTTAGGGAGGTGACCAAGAACCTGATGGTCACTATGACAGAGCTCTAGAGTTCCTCTGTGGACATGGGAGAACCTTCCAAAAGAACAACCATCTTTGCAACACTCCACCAATCAACCTTTATGGTAGAGTGGCCAAACGGAAGCCACTGCTCAGTAAAAGGCACATGATAGCCCACTTGGAGTTTGAGACCATGAGAAACAAGATTCTCTGGTCTGATGAAACCAAGATTGAACTCTTTGGCCTGAATGCCAAGCGTCACATCTGGAGGAAACCTGGCACCATCCCTGCGGTGAAGCATGGTGGTGGCAACATCATGCTGTGGGGATGTTTTTCAGCGACAGGGACTGGGAGACTAGTCCGGATCGAGGCAAAGATGAACGGAACAAAGTACAGAGAGATTATTGATGAAAACCTGTTCCAGAGTGCTCACAACCTCAGACTGAGGCGAAGTTTCTGTTAACTTCTTATGGCTGGGGGCAGTATTGAGTAGCTTGGATGAATAAGGTGCCCAGAGTAAACTGCCTGCTACTCAGGCCCAGTTGTAAATATATGCATATTATTAGTAGATTTGGATAGAAAACACTCTGAAGTTTCTAAAACTGTTTGAATGATGTCTGTGAGTATAACAGAACTCATATGGCAGGCAAAATCCTGAGAAAAAATCCAACCAGGAAGTGGGAAATCTGAGGTTTGTAGTTTTTTAACTCATTGCGTATCGAATATATAGTGGAATTTTGCTCATATTGCACTTCCTAAGGCTTCCACTAAATGTCAACAGTCTTTAGAATCTTGTTTGATGCTTCTACTGTGAAGGAGGGGGGAATGGGAGCTGAATGAGTCAGTGGTCTGGCAGAGAGGCATGAGCTGGTCACGCGCGTTCACGTGAGATTTAGCTCTGTTCCATTGCATTTCTACAGACAAAGGAATTCTCCGGTTGGAACATTATTGAAGATTTATGATAAAAACATCCTAAAGATTGATTCTATACTTCGTTTGACATGTTTCTACGAACTGTAATATGACTTTTCGTCTGAACATTCGCATGGACTTGCCCGCGCGTCGTGAGTTTGGATTGTGTACTAAACGCACAAACAAAAAGGAGGTATTTGGACATAAATTATGGACTTTATCGAACAAATCAAACATTTATTGTGGAACTGGGATTCCTGGGAGTGCATTATGATGGAGATCATCAAAGGTAAGTGAATATTTATAATGCTATTCTGACTTCTGTTGACTCCACAACATGGCGGATATCTGTATGGCTTCTTTTGTTGTCTGAGCGCTGTATGGTGTGCTTTTTCAGTAAAGCTTTTTTGAAATCTGACACAGCGGTTGCGTTAAGGAGAAGTTTATCTAAAGTTCCATGCATAACAGTTGTATCTTTTATCAATGTTTATTATGAGTATTTCTGTAAATTGATGTAGCTCTCTGCAAAATCACCGGATGTTTTGGAAGCAAAACATTACTGAACGTAACACGCCAATGTAAACGGAGATTTTTGGATAGAAATATGAACTTTATCGAACAAAACATACATGTATTGTGTAACATGAAGTCCTATGAGTGTCATCTGATGAAGATCATCAAAGAGTGATTAATTCTATCTCTATTTCTGCTTTTTGTGACTCCTCTCTTTGGCTGGAAACATGGGTGTGTTTTTCTGTGACTAGGTGCAGACCTAACATAATCGTTTGGTGTGCTTTCGTCGTAAAGCCTTTTTGAAATCGGACACTGTGGTGGGATTAACAACAAGTTTATCTTTAAAATGTTGTAAAATACTTGTATGTTTGAGGAATTTTAATTATGAGATTTCTGTTGTTTTGAATTTGGCGCCCTGCACTTTCGCTGGCTGTTGTCATATCGATCCCGTTAACGTGATCAGCCATAAGAAGTTAAGAACACAGACAAGACAACGCAGGAGTGGCTTCAGGACACGTTTCTGAATGTCCTTGTGTGGCCCAGCCAGAGCCTGGACTTGAACCCAATCGAACATCTCTGGAGAGACCTGGAAATAGCTGTGCAACAACGCTCCACATCCAACCTGCCAGAGCTTGAGAGGTTCTGCAGAGAAGAATGGGGAAACTCCCCAAATACTGGTGTGCCAAGCTTGTAACATTTACATTTACATTTACATTTAAGTCATTTAGCAGACGCTCTTATCCAGAGCGACTTACAAGTTGGTGCATTCACCTTATGATGTCCAGTGGAACAACCACTTTACAATAGTGCATCCTAACCTCTAAGGGGGGGGGAGGAGGGGGGCGCGGGTTTAGCAAGGATACTTGCGCAACAAGCCAACAGACGATATCCTATCCTAGTATTCCTTAAAGAGGTGGGTTGTGGTGTCTCCGGAAGGTGGTGAGTGATTCCGCTGACCTGGCGTCGTGGGGGAGTTTGTTCCACCATTGGGGTGCCAGAGCAGCGAACAGTTTTGACTGGCTGAGCAGGAGCTGTACTTCCTCAGAGGTAGGGAGCCGAGCAGGCCAGAGGTGGATGAGCGCAGTGCCCTTGTTTGGGTGTAGGGCCTGATCAGAGCCTGAAGGTACGGAGGTGCGTTCCCCTCACAGCTCCGTAGGCAAGCACCATGGTCTTGTAGCGGATGCGAGCTTCAACTGGAGCCAGTGGAGAGAGCGAGGGGAGCGGGGTGACGTGAGAGAACTTGGGAAGGTGAACACCAGACGGGCTGCGGCGTTCTGGATGAGTTGTAGGGGTTTAATCGCACAGGCAGGGAGCCCAGCCAACAGCGAGTTGCAGTAATCCAGACGGGAGATGACAAGTGCCTGGATTAGGACCTGCGCCGCTTCCTGTGTGAGGCAGGGTCGTACTCTGCGAATGTGTTAGAGCATGAACCTACAGGAACGGGTCACCGCCTTGATGTTGGTGAGAACGACAGGGTGTTGTCCAGGATCACGCCAAGGTTCTTAGCGCTCTGGGAGGAGGACACAATGGAGTTGTCAACCGTGATGGCAAGATCATGGAACGGGCAGTCCTTCCCCGGGAGGAAGAGCAGCTCCGTTCTGCCGAGTTCAGCTTGAGGTGGTGATCCGTCATCCACACTGATATGTCTGCCAGACATGCAGAGATGCGATTCGCCACCTGGTTACAGAAGGGGGAAAGGAGAAGATTAATTGGTTGTCGTCTGCATAGCAATGATAGGAGAGACCATGTGAGATATGACAGAGCCAAGTGCACTTGGTGTATAGCGAGAATAGGAGAGGGCCTAGAACAGAGCCCTGGGGACACCAGTGGTGAGAGCACGTGGTGCGGAGACAGATTCTCGCCACGCCACCTGGTAGGAGCGACCTGTCAGTAGGACGCAATCCAAGCGTGGGCCGCGCCGGAGATGCCCAACTCGGAGAGGGTGGAGAGGAGGATCTGATGGTTCACAGTATCAAAGGCAGCCGATAGGTCTAGAAGGATGAGAGCAGAGGAGAGAGAGTTAGCTTTAGCAGTGCGGCGCCTCCGTGACACAGAGAAGAGCAGTCTCAGTTGAATGACTAGTCTTGAAACCTGACTGATTTGGATCAAGAAGGTCATTCTGAGAGAGATAGCCAGGAGAGCTGGCCAAGGACGGCACGTTCAAGAGTTTTGGAGAGAAAAGAAAGAAGGGATACTGGTCTGTAGTTGTTGACATCAGAGGATCGAGTGTAGGTTTTTCAGAAGGGGTGCAACTCTCCGCTCTCTTGAAGGCGGAAGGGACGTAGCCAGCGGTCAAGGATGAGGTTGATGAGCGAGGTGAGGTAAGGGAGAAAGGTCTCCGGAAAGGGTCTGGAGAAGAGAGGAGGGGATAGGGTCAAGCGGGCAGGTTGTTGGGCGGCCGGCCGTCACAAGACGCGAGATTTCATCTGGAGAGAGAGGGAGAAAGAGGTCAAAGCACAGGGTAGGGCAGTGTGAGCAGAACCAGCGGTGTCGTTTGACTTAGCAAACGAGAGGGATGTCGTCGACCTTCTTTTCAAAATGGTTGACGAAGTCATCCGCAGAGAGGGAGGAGGGGGGGGGGGAGGAGGATTCAGGAGGGGAGGAGAGGTGGCAAAGAGCTTCCTAGGGTTAGAGGCAGATGCTGGAATTTAGAGTGGTAGAGAGTGGCTTTGGCAGCAGAGACAGAAGAGGAGAATGTAGAGAGGAGGGAGTAAAGGATGCCAGGTCCGCAGGGAGGCGAGTTTTCCTCCATTTCCGCTCGGTTGCCCGGAGCCCTGTTCTGTGAGCTCGCAATGAGTCGTCGAGCCACGGAGCAGGAGGGGAGGACCGAGCCGGCCTGGAGGATAGGGGACATAGAGAGTCAAAGGATGCAGAAAGGAGGAGAGGAGGGTTGAGGAGGCAGAATCAGGAGATAGGTTGGAGAAGGCTTGAGCAGAGGAAGAGATGATAGGATGGAAGAGGAGAGAGTAGCGGGGGAGAGAGAGCGAAGGTTGGGACGGCGCGATACCATCCGAGTAGGGGCAGTGTGTGGAAGTGTTAGATTAGAGCGAGAGGGAAAAGGATACAAGGTAGTGGTCGGAGACTTGGAGGGGAGTTGCAATGAGATTAGTGGAAGAACAGCATCTAGTAAAGATGAGGTCAAGCGTATGCCTGCCTTGTGAGTAGGGGGGGAAGGTGAGAGGGTGAGGTCAAAAGAGGAGAGGAGTGGAAAGAAGGAGGCAGAGAGGAATGAGTCAAAGGTAGACGTGGGGAGGTTAAAGTCACCCAGAACTGTGAGAGGTGAGCCATCCTCAGGAAAGGAGCTATCAAGGCGTCAAGCTCATTGATGAACTCTCCAAGGGAACCTGGGGGCGATAAATGATAAGGATGTTAAGCTTGAAAGGGCTGGTAACTGTGACAGCATGGAAATCAAAGGAGGCGATAGACAGATGGGTCAGGGGAGAAAGAGAGAATGTCCACTTGGGAGAGATGAGGATCCCAGTGCCACCACCCCGCTGACCAGAAGCTCTCGGGTGTGCGAGAACACGTGGGCAGACGAGGAGAGAGCAGTAGGAGTAGCAGTGTTATCTGTGGTAATCCATGTTTCCGTCAGTGCCAAGAAGTCGAGGGACTGGAGGGAAGCATAGGCTGAGATGAACTCTGCCTTGTTGGCCGCAGATCGGCAGTTCCAGAGGCTGCCGGAGACCTGAACTCCACGTGGGTCGTGCGCGCTGGACCACCAGGCAGCGGCCACGCGGTGTGAAGCGTTTGTGTGGTCTGTACAGAGAGGAGAGAAGAGGGATAGACAGACACATAGTTGACAGGCTACAGAAGGAGGCTACGCTAATGCAAAGGAGATTGAATGACAAGTGGACTACACGTCTCGAATGTTCAGAAAGTTAAACGTTGCAAGAAATCTTATTGACTAAAATGATACAGTGCTGCTGAAGAGGCTAGCTAGCAGTGGCTGCGTTGTTGACTTAGTTTGAAAGTGTAGCTGGCTAGGTAGCCTCGGTAACTGGCTAGGTAACCTCGACAATTACTAAAAACTACACAATTATCTTGACAGCAAAGACAACTATGTAGCTAGCTAACACTACACTAACCAAGTCGTTCCGTTGTAATGTAATAGTCTCTACAGTGCTGCTATTCGGTAGACGGTAGACGTTGGCTAGCTAGCTGGCTAGCTGCTGGCTAGCTAGCAGTGTTTCCTACGTTAAGAGGGACGACAAATAGCTGCTAGCTAACCTCGGTAAATTACGATAATCACTCTAAACTAAACTACACACTCTAAACTACACAATTATCTTGGAAACGAGGACAGCCAAAGACAACTATGTAGCTAGCTAACACTACACTAATCAAGTCGTTCCGTTGAATGTAATAGTTTCTACAGTGCTGCTATTCGGTAGACGGTGGACGTTGGCTAGCTGGCTAGCTGCTGGCCAGATAGCAGTGTTGCGTAACATCATACCCAAGAAGACTCGAGGCTGTAATCGCTACCAAAGGTGCTTCAACAAAGTACTGATTAAAGGGTCTGAATACTTACAGTGGCAATAAAAAGTATGTGAACCCTTTGGAAATACCTGGATTTCTGCATAAATTGATCATAAAATGTCTTCTGACCTTCATCTAGGTCACAACAATAGACAAACACAGTCTGCTTAAACTAATAACACACGAACAATTATACATTTTCATGTCTTTATTGAACACACCGTGTAAACATTCACAGTGCAGGGTGGGAAAAGAATGTGAACCCATGTATTTAATAACTGGTTGACCCTCCTTTGGCAGCAATAATCTCAACCAAATGTTTTCTGTAGTTTCAAATCAGACCTGCACAATGGTCAGGAGGGATTTTGGACCATTCCTCTTCACAAAACTATTTCAGTTCAGCAATATTTTTGGGATGTCTGGTGTGAACTGCTCTCTTGAGGTCATGCCACTGCATGTCAATCGGGTTGAGGTCAGGACTCTGACTGGGCCACTCCAGAAGACGTATTTTCTTCTGTTGAAGCCATTCTGTTGTTGATTTACTTCTGTGTTTTCGGTCGTTATCCTGTTCCATCACGCAACTTCTGTTCAGCTTCAATTGGCGGACAGATAGTCTAACATTCTCGTGCAAAATGTCTTGATAAACTTGGGAATTCATTTTTCCGTCGATGACAGCAAGCTGTCTAGGCCCTGAGGCAGCAAAGCAACCCCAAACAGTGATGCTCCCTCCACCAGACTTTACAGTTGGGATGGGGTTTTGATGCTGAGCCTTTTTCTCTCCACACATAGTGTTGTGTTTTCCTTCCAAACAACTCAACTGTAGTTTCACAGAATATTTTGCCAGTCGCGCTGTGGAACATCCAGGTGCACTTTTGCAAACTTCAGACGTACAGCAATGTTTTTTTTGGACAGCAGTGGCTTCTTCCGTGGTGTCCTCCCATGAACACCATTCCTGTTTAGTGTTTTACGTATCGTAGACTCGTCAACAGAGATGTTAGTATGTTCCAGAGATTTCTGTAAGTCTTTAGCTGACACTGTAGGATTCTTCTTAACCTCATTGAGCATTCTGCGCTGTGCTCTTGCAGTCATCTTTGAAGGATGGCCACTCTTAGGGAGAGTAGCAACAGTACCGAACTTTCTCCATTTATAGACCATTTGTCTTACCATGGACTGATGAACATCAAGGCTTTTAGAGATACTTTTGTAACCCTTTCCAACTTTAAGCAAGTCAACAATTCTTAATCTTAGTTCTTCTGAGATCTCTTTTGTTTGAGGCATGGTACACATCAGGGAATGCTTCTTGTGAATAGCAAACTCAGATTTTGTGAGTGTTTTTTATAGGGCAAGGCAGCTCTAACCAACATCTCCAATCTCATCTCATTGATTGGACTCCAGGTTAGCTGACGCCTGACTCCAATTAGCTTTTGGAGAAGTCATTAGCCTAGGGGTTCACATACTTTTTTCCAAACTACACTGTGAATGTTTAAATGATGTAATTAATATAGACAAGAAAAATACAATAATTTGTGTGTTATTAGTTTAAGCACATTACGTTTGTCTATTGTTGTGACTTAGATGAAGATCAGATCAAATTTGATGGCCAATTTATGCTGAAATCCAGGTAATTCCAAAGGGTTCACATACTTTTTCTTGCCACGGTATGTAAATGTGATATTTCCGTTTTTAATTTTTAATAAATTAGCAAAAAATTCAAAATTCCTGTTTTTGCTTTGTCATTATGGGGTCTTGTGTGTAGATTGATTAGGGGATAAAAACAATTGAATCAATTTTAGAGTAAGGCTGTAACCTAACAAAATGTGGAAAAAGTCAAGGGGTCTGAATACTTTCCGAACGCACTGGATATGGGCACTAACATGGAAGGCGTTCTAAAACCTGGCCTTACTCTCTCTTTCTCTCTCTATATATATATATATATATAGCTCCGCGGGGGACATATTTTATACCTGTCACACAGAGGAGGAACATTGTCTTATTAAATGCACCTCATTATTTGCTTAGGATGTATGTTTGTGAGTGTATGCATTTGTGTGTGTGTGTGTGCTTGTGTGTGTGTGTGCATATGTGCGTATGTACATGTATGCGTGTCTCAAGTCTTGAAATAGCATATTTTTCAAGTGATTTTCCCTCTGAACAGAGTGCACATTTGTACAAACACCTAACTATTACAGATACAGTATATGGGGTAGAGGATAAAATATACAGGGGCAAATCATGCCTATCACATGATATGATACATCGTTCAATAACTGCAGTAATACTGTGACTATTATGCATGTGATATGCATTTAATACATCAACAAATCCTCTGCAAACCTAATACAAAAATCCATCTCCAGACCACATCAGTTTCCTAGGTATATAACTGCCTTAGCTTGAACCTGTATAATTATTTGATGGAGTGACCCATGCCTCTCACATCTGTCATCTCTCTGATTAAAATAAAATGTGAGGTGTGTCTGTGAGCAAAACACAATTTTTCACTTGAGTGGCAGTGAGGATGATATGAATTAGCATAATTGCAATGACCATGCGGGCTGAGATTATTGTGTGGTTGCTTGTCTGTCTATTCCATTGTAGCCGCTGGGGGCCAGTGGATTGCTCATTGACTCACGCAGCAGTTGCGTCTCCTAGCAACGCCTCTTGAATGTACTGTACGTCCACATCTCGTGGGCGCCTTTAATAATCTGAGCAGCTATTTACATGTAAGCTTTGTTAAAAGATTTATGATGCATCTACAACTGTGCATTTCTGAATGCTGTTCTTTCACTGTACCATACATCGCACAGATACAGAGGGTGATGTTTATACTCATACGAAGGGTATTCCCTTACTCAGCAGAGAAATAAACCAAAATGTGGTGTGAGAATTCAGGAGGTGCTGCTTCAGGGCTGCACTGTATGAATGCGAGGCTAAGTCCCAAGTATCTATTTGTCCCTCTGAAAGTGTGTACTTGTTCACTTCACTGACTTGAAAAGAAGTGACTGGTATGGTGGAAACTAGCCCATGCCTCCACTCATCCAATGCTTTTAGATTTGTGGGTCGTAGTGAACACGTGCACAAAAAGGATATATTATTGAGACGCGCACCCCAAGACTGGACGAGCATTAGGGAAAACAATGATCTGCTCTCAGTTTCAGCTTGAATAGTGTGAAGACAATTGTCTGACCCTGTGTGATAATGTAAGGTTGATGAATGACTTTGATCTTGGTGTTTCATTAGTGGTGCCATGCTCCAGGAGGACAGGTTTAATAAATGGAGATAATTGCACTGATGTCCTTCTGGAACCTGGCTGTCACCATGATTCTTTGATCCACAGCCTAAGGTGCCATGACATCACACATCCCAGGCTGGTAGCGTTGTCTACACCTCAACCGTGTCAGAGCTACTGATAGAAAAAAAGAAACACAAATGATTCATGAAACAACCACAAATTATCGTTTGGCTCTCTTTGGTTATTCTCTTTAGGAAACAGGGTGCATTTAGTTTGCATTGGAGTCCATACTCGACAGCAGTGTGTTGGTAGCGGTAAGAATTGAGAGAGGATATCTGTGTGTACTGTAGGTGATGAATTCTGCTGGAGTGACATGCATTGTTGTTGCCAGAGTCAAGGTGGGAAATTTGTGGCGGATATAAAGCCACCTCATCATGTGTTGACAGACAATATATATTCTCCCTGACAGGGCATCATGACTCCTGCTGTCCCGGTACATTGCCTCTGAGATTTGAATCATCAGCCGTTGTCGACTATTGTTTTTACGTGGGTTTGTATACACTCTTCATGATGTAGGAAGGGTTTTCATTGACTTGTTTTCTGATTGTATTTATAAAGGACATTTGAAATTCCAGTGTTAATCAAAATCGTCGGCCTATCCGGGCCTGCACTGAGATTGACTGATAAGAAATGCCCAAATGTTTCCCTAGGCATCAAAACCCCATACAGTATCTGACTCAAACAAATACAAACACGGAGATGCGCTGCTTCCAAACCCACAGCACGCAGGCTGCTTGCGACGCCAAACGTATTTCCCAACAACATCCTGCATTTAGCAGTTAGACTCAACCATCTTTTTGTCGCATATTGTTTTATCCATGCGTCATATCGAACTTCCTCTCTTTTCCTCTCCTGCTTCAGGATCTCGCAGATGATAGCCGCTCGAGTGCAGCGGCAAACTCCTAAATGTCTAGCCCAGTGTGTGCGTTTACAATTCTGCCTCTTTTCACTGCTGCCCTGTTCTTTTCCCTCGAGGTGAGAGAGATGTCTCCCATCTGGCTGACTCCAGTCTGTTTGCAACTCTCCTGTGACCTGCTGCTCTGTATAGCCGACTCCGCTGTTCTTCCAACTACCAGAAGCTCGCTCTGAATTAATTCCCCCATTTTACAGGAGTTGGTGGTGCTGACTTAAATCCAACAGCTAGAATTGTTTCCCTCTTCGTGTGAATTCATGTACAACAGTAAGCTACTCTGGATTTGTTATAGTATGCTAAATCTACTCTCATCTAGAATATTACTGTAATGATCACCAATGACTGTTAAGCATTCAACATAGAATTCACAATGTATGTTACAGAAAGAACATCAACAAAGGTCATTATCTGTTTTGTTTTGCCTCTGGGGTAGTACAAGGACATGATTGACTATGCAGTATGGAAATTATTCAGGTTTGCAGTTTTGGAGAGAGCTATCCCAAATGCATAATCGCTCCTTAACGTCAAACTGCCGCAGGGGGGAAATCTGACACTGAATCCACCCCACTGAGATAAGATTCTCTTAAGATCTGGGAACAATATTTAAATTTGTTGACCTTCTTCCACAGCACAGGCCATCTTCTCAGTTTCACGAAGCCTCCAAAATCTATGGCTGTGTCCCAAATTGCACCCCCATTTCCTACATACATACAACACATACTTGATCCCTCTCCTGTCCTGAACGCATGTTTTACTATTCCATAATACATTTCCTGATTTAGTTTCCATTTTGAGTTTAGAATAATATATTTTGGAATAGTTCAATCTTTCGTAATGAATATCTAACTTAAACCAGCAGTGTTCTTGAAAACGTAGATATAAAGCAGTATATTTAGCGAGTCATGATCTGGTCTGATGTGGTTATTAGCCTATTTCCAGGACAGAGCAGACTGTTCTATTTCTGGTAGCATGGCAGTTCGAAATCACAGGCATGTGATTAAAGGTAGCCGCGAAGGCCCTGGCTGTCTGGCGGGAGGAAATTAAGATGTCACTCTCTCATCTCTCTCAAAGTCAAAACCCATTTTTTGATTTGGTCTCCTGGCTCATCTACCACCAAGTCAACTTCCCATTTCTAGCCACACTGTAAAAAAGCCAACTTAACCAATTGCTTAATCGGTGTTATGATGTGAGTTGAGTGGTCTTCAAAAGAACAATAATTAGAGTTAAAGTTTTAAAGTATTTACTCAACAGACTCTTCTAGAAGTGAGCTGAATTTGAAAAATATTGTTGAGTAAAGTACTGATTCATTTTTGCAAAAAAACGACTAAAATCCACGCCCATCATTATCATATTTCCCAGCATCTTATGCTACACGAACATAAATAACTCATCTTTCTAAACTAGCATTCTGAATGCAGGTTGCAGGTGATTAAAACTTATAATTGTTGGATATCCTCTCTTTGGCTGGATTCCAATAGGAATTACACATCACTTGGCAAGCGATAATGTGACTTGCAGGCTTGATGTGAGTCGCTCTGGATAAGAGCGTCTGCTAAATGACTTAAATGTAAATGTAATGTGGCCTGTAAACCAGGAGTTTCAGACCACTGTGTTAGGGCATTAATAACCTCCTCCCCAGGCTCAAATTGCTGGGGCATAGAGCCTGGTGGGAGAGGGAGCAAGCCTGTTACAGCTGTATTATGCTGAACAAAAATATAAATGCAACATGCAAGAATCTCAAAGAATTTACTGAGTTACAGTTCATATAAGGAAATCAGTCAATTTAAATACATTTGTTAGGCCCTAATCATGGACTGGGAATACAGATATGCATCTGTTGCTCACAGATACCTTAAAAAATGGTAGGTGCATGGATCAGAAAACCAGTCAGTATCCTCATGCCTCATGCAGCGCACACCGGTTTTAAGGTCTCTGCACTAGCTGACTGTGAGTTTTAGATAATTCTATTGGTTTTTAAATCAATCCACGATTGTGCACTCCAATACATGTTAGACATGCTTTTAAGTTATGTACCCATTAGGTCCCTCAGGTCCTCTGGAACTTGCCTTTTAACTATCCCAAAGCCAAGGACCAAGAGGCATGGAGAGGCAGCCTTTAGTTATTATGCCCCCGGCATATGGAATAGCCTGCCAGAGAACCTGAGGGGGGCCGAAACTGTGGACATATTTTTAAAAGATCTTAAAACACACCTTTTTAGCATTGTTTTTCCTTAGGGGGCTTTTTAGTCATTCCGTTTTTATTGTTTTTGATCCACTACAATAGCCACAAGTCTGTTGACAACTGTAACGGTCCTGACCTGTTTTATGTTGTTTTTGTATGTGTTTATGGTCAGGGCATGTGTTTTGGGTGGGCAGTCTATGTTATCTGTTTCTATGTTGGTTTTGGTTGCCTGGTATGGCTCTTAATTAGAGGCAGGTGTTTTGTGTTCTCCTCTAATTAAGAGTCATATTTAGGTAGGGTGTTCTCACTGTTTGTTTGTGGGTGATTGTCTCCTGTGATGTCTTCCGTGTCTATGTAATTGTTTGCACCATACGGGACTGTTACGGTTTGTTCGGTTTGTGTAGTCATTTTGTCCTATTCGTGCGTTCTTCTTGTTTTATGTAAGTTCGTCGTTATAGGTCTGTCTACACCGTTTGTTGTTTTGTTAGTTTAGTTAAGTTCGTGTTTTCGTTTAATAAATATGTGTTCAAACTCCACTGCGCCTTGGTTCGATCAATACTCCTCCTCTTCTTATGAAGAGAGAGAGGACCGCCGTTACAGAATCACCCACCACGCTAAGACCAAGCGGCAAGGGAATGCTCAACAGAGCAACAAGGACTCCTGGACTTGGGAGGAGATCCTGGACGGTAGAGGACCCTGGGCTCAACCAGGAGAATATCGCCGCCCCAAAGCTGAGCTGGAGGCAGCGAAAGCAGAGAGGCGGCGATATGAGGAGCTAGCGCGGAAGCAGGAAAAAGATCTGGGCTACACTACGTGGGAGGAGATCGACAGGTGGTCGATCGACCCAGGGGAGTTGCGGACGCCCTGGATTCTCTGGCGCAGTGCGAGGAGGGATACCGGCGAATGGAGGCAGCACGACGACGCGGTAGGAAGCCTGTGAGTAAACCCAAAAATTTCTTGGGGGGGGCTAGAAGGGAGAGTGGCGAAGTCAGGTAGGAGACCTGCGACATCCCTGTACTTACCGTGGAGAGCGAGAGACGGGCAGACACCGTGTTACGCAAGTAGAGCCACAGTGTCTCCTGTACGTGTGCATAGCCCGGTGCGGGTTATTCCACCTCCCCGCACTGGCAGGGCTAGATTGAGTATTGAGCCGGATGTCATGAAGCCGGCCCTACATATCTGGCCACCAGTACGTCTCCTCGGGCCGGCATACATGGACCTGCCTTACGCATGGTTTCCCGGTTCGCCTACATGACCGGTGCGGGTTATTCCACCTCCCCGCACTGGTCGGGCGACCGGGAGCATTTCAACCAGGTAAGGTTGGGCAGGCTCAGTGCTCAAGAGAGCCAGTACGCCTGCACGGTCCGGTATTTCCGGCGCCACCTTCCCGTCCCAGCCTGGTACCACCAGTGGCGACCACGCACCAGGCTTCCAGTGCATCTCCAGAGCCCTGTTCCTCCTCCACGCACTCTCCCTATGGTGCGTGTCTCCAGCCAGTGCCTCCAGTTCCGGTACCGCGCACCAGGCTGTCTCTCCGTCCTCCTCTACAGAACTGCCCGTCTGCCCCAGCGGCGCCTGAACTGCCCGTCTGCCCAGCGGCGCCTGAACTGCCCGTCTGCCCAGCGGCGCCTGAACTGCCCGTCTGCCAGCGGCGCCTGACTGCCTCCGCCAGGGCCTGAACTGCCCGTCTGCCCAGGCGCGCGCTGAACTGCCCGTCTGCCCAGCGGCGCTGAACTGCCCGTCTGCCATGAGCCTGCAAAGCTGCCCGTCTGCCATGAGCCTGCAAAGCCGCCCGTCTGCCATGAGCCTACAGAGCCTTCCGCAGACACGGATCAGCAGACCTTCGCAGACGGATCAGCCAGAGCCTTCCGCAGACCGGATCAGCCAGAGCCTTCCGCAGACCGGATCAGCCAGAGCTTCCGCCAGACGGATCAGCCAGAGCCTTCCGCAGACGGACAGCCAAGCCTTCCGCCAGACCGGATCAGCCAGGCCGTCAGCCAGGACTGCCAGAGCCGTCCAGCCAGGACCTGCCAGAGCCGTGCAGCCAGGACTGCCAGAAGCCGTCCACGCAGGGACCTGCCAGAGTCCCTCAGCCAGGATCTGCCAGAGTCCCTCAGCCAGGATCTGCCAGAGTCCTCAGCCAGGAATCTGCCAGAGTCCCTCAGCCAGGACTCTGCAGAGTCCCTCAGCCAGGATCTGCCAGAGTCCCTCAGCCAGGATCTGCCAGAGTCCTCAGCCAGGATCTGCCAGAGTCCTCAGCAGGATCTGCCAGAGTCCTCAGCCAGATCTGCCAGAGTCCCTCAGCCAGGATTGCAGAGTCCCTCAGCCAGGATCTGCCAGAAGTCCCTCAGCCAGGATCTGCCAGAGTCCCTCAGCGGATCTGCAGAGTCCTGCAGCCAGGATCTGCCAGAGTCCCTCAGCCGGGATCTGCCAGAGTATATCAGCCGGGACCTGCCCCTTGTCCCGGTGCTGCCCTTGTCCCGGTGCTGCCCCTTGTCCGGTGGCTCTGCTTTATCTGGTGGCTGCCCCTTGTCCGTGCTGCCCCTTGTCCGGTGCTGCCCCTTTCCCGGTTCTGCTCCTTGTCCCGGTGCTGCCCCTTCTCCGTGCTGGCCATTCATTAGGGGATGTTAGTTTTAGGGTGGTCTTGGGAGGGGAAGACAGAAGGGGGAGTGACTATGGTGGGTGTGGGGACAGCGTCCAGAGGCGGAGCCACCACCGTGGTAAACTGCCACCAGACCTCCCTGGACTTTGTGCTGGTGCGCCCGGCGTTCGCACCTTGAGGGGGGGTTCTGTAACGGTCCTGACCTGTTTTATGTTGTTTTTGTATGTGTTTATGGTCAGGGCATGTGTTTTGGGTGGGCAGTCTATGTTATCTGTTTCTATGTTGGTTTTGGTTGCCTGGTATGGCTCTTAATTAGAGGCAGGTGTTTTGTGTTCTCCTCTAATTAAGAGTCATATTTAGGTAGGGTGTTCTCACTGTTTGTTTGTGGGTGATTGTCTCCTGTGATGTCTTCCGTGTCTATGTAATTGTTTGCACCATACGGGACTGTTACGGTTTGTTCGGTTTGTGTAGTCATTTTGTCCTATTCGTGCGTTCTTCTTGTTTTATGTAAGTTCGTCGTTATAGGTCTGTCTACACCGTTTGTTGTTTTGTTAGTTTAGTTAAGTTCGTGTTTTCGTTTAATAAATATGTGTTCAAACTCCACTGCGCCTTGGTTCGATCAATACTCCTCCTCTTCTTATGAAGAGAGAGAGGACCGCCGTTACAACAACCAAAGCAGCCATGGGGTGCTCAGTGGGAAACTAGTTCCACCATTGGAGTACCAGGACAGAGAAGAGCTTTGACTGGAGTGAGAGGGAGCTTCTCTCCTGTAGGGATAGGAGGTCCAAGACAATAGAGGTGGCAGAACGGAGTGCTTGGGTTGGGGTGTAGGGTTCTAGCATAGCCTGAAAGTAGTGGGTGGCAGTTCCTCATGCTGCTCCATAGGAAAGTACCGTAGGCAAGTACCATGGTCTGCAGCTGGTTACCTTACAGTTGTATGCTGAATCAACACCAACACTATTTTGTTGAGCAAACTCACAATCCTATTGCAGCTGGTTGCCTTACAATTGTAAGTTGACCATTTTTTTTACAGTGCATCAGACCCGAGTGAAATATCTATTCAAATATGTTCTGATGAGAGTAGCAATCAGACGATAAATTAAAAAGATTGGTTTGGCTCAGTTTGCTGGATGTGTTTGAAAATCAACACTCAGAGGGGGACCACTGAAATGACGTGTGTGCAATTATAGACAGACTATTACTGAATCCCAATGGCACCCTATTCCTAGCCCATAGGACTCTGATCAAAAACAGTGGATTCAGAAAAAAATTTACACCCCTTAACTTTTTCCACATTTTGTTGTGTTACAATGTGGGATTAAAATGGATTTAATTGTCATTTTTTTTATATATATTTTTTTTTTTACATAAAACACAAAATATAGCAACTAGATAAGTATTCGACCCCTTGAGTCAATGCATGTTCAAATCACCTTTGATTATGGCTATGATTATTTTTGGGTAAGTCTCTAAGGCTGTAAATGCAGCCCAATTGTGTTATTTTTTCACTAATTGGTCTATTGAAATAATCAGATCAGCTGTGTAAATGACCTGATGTGAAAATATCTGATGTATTGGTCAAAAGACTAATTAGTGGAAAAAGATCAGAATTGGGCTGAATTGGGCTGTAAATGTATCCTAAGAGCTTTTCACACCTGGATTGAACAATAATTGCCAGTGTTTTGTTTTTTTTAATCTTCAAGTTCTGTCAAGTTGGTTGATGATAATTTCTAGATAGCCATTTTGAAGTCTGCCATCGCTTTTCAAGCCGATTTAAGTCAAAACTGTAACTAGGCCACTCAGAGACATTCAATGTCATCTTGGAATTCAACTCCAGTGTATATTTGGCCTCGTGTTTTAGGTTATTGCCCTGCTGAAAGTTGAATTTGTCTTCCAGTGTCTGGTGGAAAGCATACTTAAACAGGTTTTCCTCTAGGATTTTGCTGTGTTTTTACCTTTATTTTTTATCCCCAAAAACTCCCTAGTCTGATGACAAGAATACCCATAACATGATGCAGCCACAACCATGCTTGAAACTATGATGTGATGTGTCATGTTGGATTTGCCCCAAACATAACGCTTTGCATTCAGGAAAAATAGTTAATTTCTTTACCACATTTTTTTCAATCTTACCTTAGTGCCTTATTTTGTACAGGGTCAAACATTTCCGGTAGCCTTCCACAAGCTTCCCACAATAAGTTGGGTGAATTTTGGCCCATTCTTCCTGACAGAGCTGGTGTAACTGAGTCAGGTTTGTAGGCCTCCTTGCTCGCACATGCTTTTTCAGTTCTGCAGGGCACAAATAATGATATAATAATAATCAATAATTTTGCTCTTTATTTAGCCATCTTACATATAAAACTTTATTTGTTCATCAAAAATTGTGAATAACTCACCACAGGTTAATGAGAAGGGTATGCTTGAAAGGATGCACATAACTCTGTCTGAAATCCTTTTCCACTCACAGTCTGTGCCTGTATTTAGTTTTCATGCTAATGAGGGATGAGAATCCACTCTCACATAGATACATGGTTGCAAAGAATATCAGTGTCTTTGTGCTTTCGTGTCTTAACAGCGTGATTTGCCAAGGCATGATACTCTGAGCGCAGCCCAATCCAGAAATCTGGCAGTGGCTTCTGATTGAATTCAATTTTCACAGAACCGCTTGTTGCAATTTCGATGAGGCTCTCTTGTTCAAATATCGGTAAGTGGACTGGAGGCAGGGCATGGAGGAAGGTCCTTGTTAATGCAGACAGAGAAGAGCTCCAACTTCTTAATCATAGCCTCAATTTTGTCCCGCACATTGAATATAGTTGCAGAGAGTCCCTGTAATCCTAGATTCAGATCATTCAGGCGAGAAAAAATATTACCCAGATAGGCCAGTCGTATGAGAAACTCGTCATCATGCAAGGGGTCAGACAAGTGAAAATTACGGTCAGTAAAGAAAACTTTAAGCTCGTTTCTCAATTTTAAAAAACGTGCCAGCGCACTTATGTATATTGTAAAAGCGTTACATGGTCGCTGCCCATATCATTGCATAGTGCAGAAAATACACGAGAGTTCAGGGGCCTTGCTTTAACAAAATTAACCATTTTCACTATAGTGTCCAAAACGTCTTTCAAGCTGCCAGGCATTCCTTTAGCAGCAAGAGCCTCTCAATGGATGCTGCAATGTACCCAATTGGCGTTTGGGAGCAACTGTTTGCACGCACGTAACCACTCCACTATGTCTCCCTGTCATGGCTTTTGTGCCATCAGTACAGATACCAACACATCTTGACCACCAAAGTTCATTTCATGTCACAAAGCTGTCCAGTACTATAAAAATATCCTCTCCTGATGTCCTGGTTTCTAGTGGTTTGCAGAAGAGGATGTCTTCCTTAATTTACCCCCCATAAATGTAACAGACATATACCAGGAGCTGTGCCAGGCCTGCCACATCTGTTGACTCATCCAGCTGTAACGCATAGAATTCACTGGCTTGTATGCGAAGCAGTCATTGTTTCAAAACATCTCCTGCCATGTCACTGATGCGTCGTGAAACAGTGTTGTTTGATGAAGGCATTGTCTGTTTCGTTTTTTGGGCCTTTTCCCCCAGCATTGTCCCAGCCGTATCCACGGCAGCAGGAAGAATTAAGTCCTTCACAACAATATGGGGCTTGCCTGTCCAAGCCACTCGGTAGCTCACCATAAAAGACACTTCTAGACCCTTCTTATTAATGGTATCTGTTGCTTTTATACATGTCTTACTACTCAAAAGTCGTCTTAATTCTCACTCAAAAAACTCCCTTGTCTTATTTTTAAAATTGGCATGTTTTGTTTCTAAATGTCTGCGCAAGAGTGAAGGTTTCATCGAGTTGCTCAGGAATGGCACTACTCCCAATATAAGTGAACCCCAAATCAATGTAGTTCTCATCATATTTGCGCCTCTTCGATGGTTCAACGTCCCTGTCTGTTGTTCGGTGCTTTCCTGAGTAAAGGGGCAGTAGCTCTTCGGCTGCATCAGATTCACAACTGTCAGTGTCAAGGCTAGCTGGGCTAACAACAAATGTAGAATTACTGATGCTAGCATTGGATGTGCTAGTGGAAGCAGAACAACTTGTGTCGTCGACAGGTGCAGGTGTAGTACTGCTGGTAGTAGCAGTACTACCAGTGGAGCTGGTATGTGTCTCTATGGACGTGGGACTTTCTTTTTTTAACCATTTATCAATTTTCGAGCAAACGGAATGAGCAGCAGCTACGTTTGGCTACATACGGACCGTTAGTGGAATTCCCGTGAGAGAGTAATGGTTAATGTGATTGGATGTTAATTATTTGTCTAGCCTACCTGTATTTGACATTGTGTTGTTATTTCGCTGGTTTAATTTGTATTTTTTTTGCTGTGAAACGAGGCTACTCAGGCAAGAAAAAAACCTCACCCAAATGTATAGCCCTGTTGGAAAATATAAAATGTACTGTTTGAAAATGTGAAGAATTATTATATATATATTTTTAAAATTATTATAATTTTTAAAAATGTTTTATGTGAATCACATTTATATTTGAAGTACCCCCGACGGCATTGCGAGTACCCCAGTTTGGGAATACCTGATCTACAGTAAGTGACAGAAATCAGGCCATCGTGATTGATGGTGTTAAGTCCGAATTTCTTGAAGTACGTAAAGGTGTTCCGCAGAGGTCGATTCTAGGTCCTGTTCTTTTCACTATTTATATAAATGCTATTGGTCAATCAGTTAAAAGTTGTACATTTAATCTATTTGCAGATTATACTATTATGTATGCATAACCTGGCTGTGACAAGGCTACAGTCCAATTTTGCAGCTGTGCAGGAAGCCCTTACTGATTTAAAAGCTTTTTTGTCTCTCTCTAGTCACCAGGAAGCAGATTGTCCAGACAACCTTTCCACATGTTCTTGATTATGGTGATACTATTTATCAAAATGCAGCTGCCTCTACTCTTAACTCTTAAACCACTGGATGCCGTTTATCAAAGCACCCTTTGTTTTATCTCAGAAGACAGTTTAATGACTCATCACTGTATTCTTTACCGAAAGGTTGGCTGGACCTCTTTGAAGTCACGTACACTGAGTGTACAAAACATTAAGGACACCTGCTCTTTCCATGACAAACTGACCAGGTGAATCTAGATGAAAGCTATGATCCCGTATTGATGTCACTTGTTAAATCCACTTCAATCAGTGTAGATGAAGGGCAGGAGACAGGTTAAAGAAGGATTTTTAAGCCTTGAGACAATTGAGACATAGATTGTGTATGTGTGCCATTCAGAGGATGAATGAGCAAGACAAAAGATTTAAGTGCCTTTGAACGGGGTATGGTAGTAGGTGCCAGGCTCACCGGTTTGTGTCAAGAACTGCAACGCTGCTGGGTTTTTCAACAGTTTCCTGTGTGTATCAAGAATGGTCAACCACCCAAAGGACATCCAGCCAACTTGACACAACAATGGGAAGCATTGGAGTCAGCATGGGCCATCATCCCTGTGTACCCGAACTAAACCATCATTCATCTACTGTATTATTTATGAGGTACCTGTGTTGCATGAGCATATTTGGTAGAGACAGAGGGCCTCAGGAGTCTGACTAGTCATGTCAAGTTGAACTTTATGTGACAACAATGCATGGACTGTCTGTAACCAACCGGTTTGAACCCAGCTACTGAACCAGAATGAATAGAGTTAGAAAATTAATAATTGTCATTTAATTCACCTCAACTTCTGCTCTGCTTTAACCTTGGAACTATGTATTCAATGAGCTTCTTAGCTCATAATGGAATCAGCCATGATTGACGGTCTAATAGGAATGATACCTCGGCAGCTATAACAGACAGAATTACTGTGTATAGTTTTCAAAGTTGTTTCTCATCCTCTTTATAGTACAATGCACGATCAATATTCGTATCCTCATACAATTCTGGAATAATTTAAAAAGTTATCTTTTGTGCGGCCATATTTAGACTAAAGATACAAGCAGGGCAGGCTTTTCTTCCAGCCAAGCCAGTAACACACCTAATTCAACTAACCATAGCAGGAACCTATTTGGCATTGGATTCCAGAATCAGTGTTTCTGTGTGGGACGAGAAAGCCTCCAAGATGTCCGGTCCCTGACCTACATACACAGTAACATTCATTGTGACTGGCACTGTGTATTTACTTTTCATTTATTTATGATTAATCATGATCTTAATGATATAATACAAAATGAAGGCATTGTGCCATTGTCGAGTGAGCTTTCAAATTCTCTGACCAACTTTGATTATAACCAAGTATATGCATTACAGCAAAAAAAAATAAACCATAGGTAATTCACCCTATGAAGTCATTCTTATCCATAATTGAGGATGCAGATAGGTACTAAGTGAGAAGCGTGACCTGCCTACCGTGCCCTGAGTTACCTCAGGGCCCGTAGTTTCGCTCTTAGAAGGGGCTTGGCCTCGCTTGAGTCCTCCTCATGTCTGCTATTGGCTGCTTCCTGGAGAGTTGGTCCTCCTCTCTATCAACGGTGGGTGTGGGCCCTCCAAGACCCACTGTTGTGTCTGCCTTTGGCTGTTTTCCCACATTCCTCCAGGAGTTTTTGTTTCCTAAACCATTTGAAAGATGGTTGGAGAGAGGAGAGAAGAAACAACAGAGCTGTTTTGAACAGTTTTTGCATTGGCCTTATTGAACTTAACTGGGGTATTTTTTACAGACTTAGTCAGGACTTCCTGAGGCCTCTGGTCTTCCCAAATATTTTCTATGCACGACAAGTCTCGTCCACGCTCCTGACCTTAAGACGCTCCTTTTATGTCTCTATTTGTGGTCTTGGGTCAGGGCGTTGAGTGGAGGTTGTGGCTATTATGTTCTTTTTGTTCTATGCTTGTTCCTAATTTCTATAGTGTTTGGCGGGTGTTGGTTCTCAATCAGAGGCAGCTTCTATCGTTGTCTCTGATTGGAGGAACCATACTTAGGTGCCTTTCCCACTGTGTTTTTGCTGGGTAGTTGTTTCTGTTTTGGTGTCTGCACCAGACAGAACTGTTTCGGTTTCTTCGTCTTTCTTTTGTTGTTTTTGTTATTTAGTGTTCAGTTTTAACATAAAAAAAGCAAATGAACACCTTTACCACGCTGCGCTTTGTGTCCTCACTCCCTCTTTCTTCAGTTAACACGGTCGATTTACAAGTACGTCATAAATATACAGTAATTGATAATGTATGGTTACGTTTGAGTCCAGTTCTATACTGGGATGGAAAGTGGGTAGCTTCTGCCCTTCAGGGTAAGCATATATGGAACAGACCTTAGACCTGTATTGAAAACTAAAAGCACATCATTAATATGTATTTTTAAACGCCTATTAAAGAAGAGAAAAGTGCTGGCATTCACTTTGGTTAACTGCTGGGTTGCATAAACCTCCGCTTAACGCCTTCTTCCACAGGGAGCTATTTATCAAAAGTTGCTGTTGTGACTTGGCATCGCTATCCTAGGACTAGCCATGTAAGGTCCTTAGTTCGAAGAAGTACATTTAAGCACAGATTCAACCAAATAGACAGGAGGTTTTGTCTAATGTCACACCGACTCAACAGAATTGGCAATATTGGTGTAGGATGGGTAGAAATAAAGAAGGAGACATGATACAATATCCCTTTGAGCATGATGAAGTTATCAATTATGCTTGTGATGAATGCATAAGTTACACCCGTCACTAGAAAGATTACAGCCCACTGGGCAAGAACCTGGTTGAATCAACGTTTTCATACATCATTTCAGTCCCCAGAAATTACTGTGATGACGCATATTGGATTATCAACGTTTGGAGAACTGGAAGACCGT
>NC_036839.1:10440614-10441255 GCF_002910315.2 Salvelinus sp. IW2-2015 | reverse complement strand
GGCCTCAGGAGTCTGACTAGTCATGTCAAGTTGAACTTTATGTGACAACAATGCATGGACTGTCTGTAACCAACCGGTTTGAACCCACGGTCTTCTCCTGGGCCACAAGACTGTGTTAGCCCACTGAGCTAAAGGGGTCGTTCCACCAATTAGGTGCCTTTTGAGTAGTATAACTTGGTTAGAATTTTTTAAAATTAAAATGTTAACATTCTGTCATAAAAAGAACATGTTCAACTTAATAAAAAAAACACTTTTACCATCTCAAGAGGTTAAATGAAAAAAAGGACTATAGTAAGTGCCTAGTAAGTGCAAAATAAAGTAACCAGGGTTGACCGTACGATGATTGACGACTTCATCTTAAATCAGCCGTACATTCCCTTGTGACAGGGGGAATGGAAACATGTCCAGCCTGTCTATGGGGTAACAGGGTGGACGTGTTATGCTCGACCTGCTCAGTTTTCCACCACAAAACACCCGAAAATGGCCAAAAAGATTAGAACCTGCTCACCTGCTTTTACACTGTGATTTGACTATTAGATGTTCAATGTCTTTTTTTTATCAAAAAGGAATAGTTTCACCTTAATCAAATGAGAATTCAGTTTGCGAATCAGGGTTCACCTTAAAATGAGAGAGAGAGAGAG
>NC_036839.1:10364815-10440589 GCF_002910315.2 Salvelinus sp. IW2-2015 | reverse complement strand
AAGGCTTACCCGTACTCTCTCCATCTACAATCTATCAAAAATAACAGTACCAGGGTTGACCGGTACGAGTGGTGAAGTAGACGACTTCATCTTAAATCACGCCCGTATCCATTCAACCTCGTGTCGTACATAGCTGTCATCTTTGTAGGGGAATGGAAACCCTATGGTTCCCAGGCCTGTCTTAAGGTGTCAGTAAACAGAGCAGGTAGGACCGTTGTTATTTTTCGATTTGCATCGACCTTTGTTCTCCTCGCTGCTAAGTTTTCCCACAAAGAACACGGCCGGAGAAAATGTAACCGACCAAAAAAAGAAACTAGACACCTGCACTCACCCTGCGCTTTACACTGTGATTTGACTATATAGATGTTCAAAATAGATCTATATTTTATAATCAAAAAAGGAAAATTAGTTTCACTTAATCAAATCGAGAAATATTCAGTTTGCAGAATCAGGTTTCACCGTAAAAATGACGAGGAAAGAGAGAGAACTGAGAAGAATAGAATGAGACGAAGAGAGAGAGAAAGAGAGAGAAGAGAGACCGAGAGAGAGAGAGAGATCGAGAGAGAGAGAGAGAAGACGAAGAGAGACAGAGAGGAGACAGAATCCGATAAACTGATGTAAGTAGAGTATTTTTGCATGATCGGTATGAGTAGGACTGATCGGATCGAAGAGAACAAAATGGAAGAATCAACTTATACGGATAGAAGATAGGTCAGAGAGAGAGGCAGAGGATACGCAAAGATAATAAAAGAAAGAGCAGAGAGAGTATACCGAGTGATTCGTTTCTCTCTCTCGAAAAAGAGAATAAATACGAACACGACCAGAATAAAAAGAGAAAGGAGAAAACAGAAAAAAAAAAAAGAGAAGAAGGAAAGAAGAGAACTAGTGCATACTATGATCCCAGATGATCGAATATGAGAGTACGAGTATGATATCCCGAGCAGATCGAAGCGAGATGAGCATGAGAGAAGAGAAGGACTGGAGGATAGAACGAGACTTCGATGAAGGACGAGATGGGAGACTGGATCAGAGAGAGAGAGAGAGAGAGAGAGAGAGAGAGAGAGAGAGAGAGAGAGAGAGAGAGAGAGAGAGAGAGAGATGTTTATAAGTGAAGTCAAGTGACCAGGGAAAATGTACTAAACTGTGTTGAGCAGTAGAATATCCCAGGAGGATATTCTGATGAAGAATACACTACACCTTACAACTAGTGGATCTAATTGAACACAATACAGAGCAGATAACTCAATTAATTATACAGTAACAGTACAAGGACTGGGGTACTTGTACAAACAGACCAAAAATGCCTCAACAGCATTTTACCAGGCCATTTCAACCAGAGACAGATAAATGTATAAATATGTATAAATATATTTTAAAAATGATATACTTATTAATATGGTTTAAGTGTACAATCCAGCTTCAACATTGACCGCCTGAGATCAAGAGCACAATCATGGTAAAGGTAAACACATAAGTCAACATAATCATATTTCATGACAAATTCAATGTTTTCTCATATGAAATGACGTACCATGTACGCAGAGACTGGGGAGATTGAAATGCAGTGTTACATGGATGCAGTGAATCGCTGTAGCAAGGGACATTTTGGAATGGAACCCTTCTAGATTAATATTTCTGTAATAGTAATAGTTGAATTCCAATAGAGGCCTATAATTCAGAGTCCTTGCATTACTTTGAGAACACAATTTAATTCGGAGGCCATTTGCTGTTGCTAGGAAACAAGTATATGGGAAAAACCCTCATCATGAGGTATTTAGATTGCATCATTAATTACAAATTCTCACACAAAGACGTGGAGCATTCCTCATCAATATTATATTCTATAAGAATGTATTTGAACTTGTTTTCCTTCATTTCATCACAGACTTGTTTCCACGTGTCATGAAAAATAGGATTATTCTTGTTACTGTAAAGTTAACGTAGTTCACTCACAGTATGGGATTCTTCCTTGGATCATTTGTTATTTCTGTGTATGTACTGTGTGTGTGACTGACTGTATATATGTGCATGGAACTTTAAAGAACGTGACACATGCAACTAGGGACTGGCTTATGAAACCATGGTGCTTCCATAGCAGCAGCGCATAGAGCAGCAGAATATGCAGTGGAGTCCCACCCACATATGGAAAGGCTTACTTTCAGCAAGCATGGATTATCTGAGACCACTTGTTTGATTTCAGTCATAGTTGTTCTGTTTAAAGCACCACAATCATTAGGATACTTCAATTATGTTCAAGCAGGGGCTGATTGGCCCTCTGGCAACTCTGGCAAATGTGAGATGGGCTGGACCATTTTGTAGTTGGGCGGGCTGGTCAAAATTGAGACACACAATATATATATATATTGTATAAAAATATAACCACGAAAATGGTGACCTGTGAGCCTGTAAATATTTATTTTAGTTAAAAAAATTATACTTTTTTGTTATACTAACCCATAATGAGTCTTTGTCTGATCAGTGGGCAACGGCCAACCCCCAGTTTTCTGGCTAAACTGAGTTTACGCAAACCCACATTCAAAGTCAAACGCGGCATCAGCAAAGAGACCTGCTATGACTCTGCCATCAGTTAGACAGCGAAGATAATGTATTGTAAAAAACAGAAAGTATGCCTTTAAACATAGAAAGAGCTCATTCTACATTGTCACCTCACTTAAAACGTCCTATTTTTTTGGCAGCTAAAACCATGATTATCCACGACTATTAAAACAGAAAACATGGTCAAACAGTGAAGTGCATTATCCTTATGATTCCTGTATCAATCAATCAATCAATCAATCAATCAAATGTATTTATTTATTTTAAAAGCCCTTTTTACATCAGCCGATGTCACAAAGTGCTGTACAGAAACCCAGCCTAAAACCCCAAACAAAGCAGAAGTAAAAGAACGGAGGCTAGGAAAAACTCCCTAGAAAGGCAGGAACCTAGGAAGAAACCTAGAGAGGAATCAGGCTCTGAGGGGTGGCCAGTCCTCTTATGGCTCTGATGGATGGAGATTAGAAGAGTACATGGCCATTTAAGGCCAGATTGTTCTTCAAGATGTTCAAACATTCATAGATGACCAGCAGAGTCAACTAATAATCAGTGCTTGTAGAGGGTGCAACAGGTCAGTACTTCAGGAGTAAATGTCAGTTGGCTTTACATAGCCGAGCCTTCAGAGGTCGAGACAGCAGGTGCGAGAGAGAGAGAGAGAGAGAGAGAGAGAGAGAGAGAGAGAGAGAGAGAGAGAGAGGGGAAGCATACATAAATTCACACAGGACACCAGATAAGACAGGAGAACTACACCAGACATAACAGACTAACCATAGCCCCCCGGCACATAGACCACCGTAGATACTGGAGACAGAGACAGGAGTGGGTCGGGGGTACCCCCGGACAGGGCCAATGTAATGAAAGTCTGTCCTGCTCCTGTGCCTATGCCCTCGCTGGGGCCTGCTGCTGTAATGAGCGAGCCACTGCCCTCTCCCCCCTTGAGCTTGAGAGGAAAATGTGTTCTGAGCGTAATAACATTACAAAAAATACAATTTTGGATGCCTCATCCTCTGTCGAAGAGAGGGGCTCAGCTTTCTGAACGTATGTCTATTTGTTCTCAACTCTCAATGTTTTGCTCAATTGCAATTATTGTACAACCAATATTTGATAGGGCTTTGAGATATGGAGCAGCACTCGCGTGAAATGCGCAATGGTTACTGCGATGGCATAAGAGTATAGTTCTCTTTGGTAGTGGCCTACAACTGCCAAGTTATTTTAGGACATTACATTTAATGTTGGATGAATACATGGCTACTAGCAGTGGGTATTATATTTTGAGTCAGCGATCTAGTTAACATGTTTTGACATGGTCCACCAACACCACAACTCATGTCAAGAGGGACGCAACAGCACCTCTACTTCCTAAGCCATGACACCCCAGGTCCTCTCCTAATACTACCGTTGCACCATCGAGAGCATCTTGACCGTACAGGAATCGCTCCTGTCCATGACCGCAAGGCCCACTAGCGAGTGATGAAGACGGCCCAGTACATCACTGAGGCCGTGATCCCACCCATCCAGGACATCTACCAGAAACGGTGCACGAGGAAGTGCCGCAGCATCACCGAAGACTCCACACACCCCAGACATGAGCTGTTCACTCCCTTACAGTCGGACAGACGGTATCGGTGCATAAGGTCTGATACCAACAGGCTCAGAGACAGTTTCTATCTGCAAGCCATCAGACCGCTGAACAATTGAACTGGACTGACCACCTGCACTGACACACGCACACACACACCCACCCACACGGACACACACACACACACACACACACACACACACACATATACATTCATGCTACACACACATCACAACTACTGATACCAGACTCTAATGAACTATTGCTAACACTGCACAATTTAAACACTTGCCCCCTAATCCCCCCTTCCCTGATACATGTGTAAATATTGTTCTATAAATGGTGTCTCCTTGTATTACACTTATGCTAAACATCTTATTCTATTTTACTGAGCCATTTACTTTATATTCGTATTCTTTTATTGTATTATTTCTTATTGTTGTAGCATTATCGAGAAGGAACCTGCAAGTAAGAATTTCGTTGGACAGTGTATACCATGTGTATTCTGCACATACGACGAATGAAACTTCCACTTCCTCTTCCCCAAACGAACTAGCCTATGATATTAGTTAGTGCACGTACAGATACATGTAATTCCTCTCTTTTGAAAAAAAGATTACATTCTGGAGTCGTATTTTGACAGTAAAATAGCAACTATAGTCTAATTGTCAACCCAAAATGCATTACAATCCCTGGATTAGGTTGCACATCAAAACATCTTGAATCATGCACTCCTGCTTGGACGTGTTATTTATTTATTTCGTAAATAGCTCAGTAGTCTATTTATTATACTTCTTAATAAAGCACTATGAATGACTTTAAGATGATTACTCACTGTATAAATCAAGGGCAGGTGCCACCAATTGTAGAAGTTAGTGGCACTAGTGACAATAAGGTGAAATGTTAATGTGGAGCCCTATAACAGAAATTAATACTTAGGGTAAGTGTTGATTCAGAGGAAGACATGACAGGCACTGATTTGCAATATAGCCTAAGAAGTCATTAGCTTGGCTTTTATAACATATAAGGCTTAACCCAGACAGACTGGGTGAGTGGGTTGGCAAGTTGGCGGCGCGCGCTGTGATGTGGACTGGTGTGGATAAAATGCCAGGGCCGAATTCTTGTCCCAGTCCACCCCTCTGCACAAGTCCATTTCCCTCCATTCAGTATCTATCCAACAGATGGGTGAACAACTCTGATTTATTGGTGTTCAAGCAGCCTGCAGAAGAGGATTCCTCATGACAATGTATTTGATAAGCATGTCCTGGTTTTGCTTATTCTGACAAATCACTTGAGTGGCTTCCGTAATGGAAGGTAATATGAGATTCCTGGAAACGCTGCCCCCATCCTAAGAATGATTATATTTAATTAAATTTAAATCAATTCATTCAATCTATTCGTCCTTGTATGCTACTTTGTGCCAGTATGAAGGTGCAGGAGCATGAAGTAATAGTGTATCATACCAATTAAACAGCAAAACAATCATTTGTACATGGCTGCAGCACATATTTTATTGGTAAATATGGCATGCATTTCTGATATCATTTAATGTCCTTATTTCCCATCATTAGCAGTCATCATCATCTTGTCTGCTGTGTGGAAAACATGCCTGAATGGAACAATGATAATAAACAACTGTTTACATCATCATCTTCCATTTTTTGTTCATGTTCTATATTGTGATGTGTTACTTTACAGAACAGTGTCCCAGAATATTTCTTTAGGTTGTGGGAACATTGTGAGGATATGACAAGAGATAGGTTCGCAAAACACTAAAACTGTCCAGATGTGCTGACATACATTTTTGTATACTGTTGCAAAAAAAAAAAAAATTGGGAAGAGAACAGACTTTTTCTGAGTTATTTAAAGGTTCCCTCGACATTTAATTAGGTTGTGGGAACAGTGTGGATACATTACAAGAGATAGGTTCCCAACAAACAAAATATGCTCAGTTGTGATGACATTCATACAATTTTTTAAGTTAGGTTGCACAGAACATTCCCACAATGTTCCACCATTTCCAAATCATTTTGTTTTTATGACATTCATTGCCTACTTGTTTTAGCTTTAACAATGTTCCATTGATGTTCACGCAATATACATTGCATCTTGTCTTGGAGGTCAATTAGAAAATTTTATATTTAAGTTTTACCCAATGTTACCACAATATTCTCAGCATGCAAATGTATAGCTCCTTAAAGCAGATTGGAATACATCCTATTATGTTTCTCTCCAGATGTAATGGCAATTTGCATTTGAGGTCCACTACAAGGTGATATATACAGACAGTATTTTAATTTAATTCATTGGATTTAAAAAATATATATTTTATTTTTCAACAGAACAATACAGCAAGAGTAAGTACTACAACAAAAGGTAAATAAACCCTCCCAACCCCCCAAAATAAAAAACATGAAAACAATTACAAATGACAAAATAAAAATAATTTATTAAATTAGAATAGTAATAATTCTAATAATGACTAAATAAGACAAAAGACAAGAGAGACCAACACATACACAAAGCAATACAAACAGTACATTACAAAAAGACAATAGCTGCATCTATCTACAAGCCCACACCCACCAACCCCAATGGAAGTTTTCCCATAAAGTCCAGGAATGGCTGCCATAGTAGGTCATCTTCTCCATAGGAGCACACTTATTCATTTCAGAGAGCCATCTTGTAATTGGGAGAGAGGAATCTGATTTCATGTCAATGCAACACATTTTCTTGCAGAGGCAAGGGCGATTTATGTAAATTTGATATTGAAGTTATTCCTCAAATTCACATTTGTAAAGTTACCCCGAAGGCATATTTCAGGGTCAAATGGGAAAAGGACCACAATAATTAAGGCCAAGGTATCACAAACATCATGCCAGAAGGCTTGTAATTTAGTACACTGCCAAGTAGAATGCAGAAAAAGTGCTTTCTGTTGTTCCACATGTAAAACACATTTGTGATATTTCAGGGCTATATCTACAATTGAAGTAGGACGTTTACATACACCTTAGCCAAATACATTTAAACTCAGTTTTAAACCATTCCTGACATTTAATCAGAGTAAAAATTCCCTGTCTTAGGTCAGTTAGGATCACCGCCTCATTTTAAGAATGTGAAATGTCAGAATAATGGTAGAGAGAATTATTTATTTCATTTTTTCTTTCTTTCATCACATTCCCAGTGGGTCAGAAGTTTACATACACTCAATTAGTATTTGGTAGCATTGCCTTTAAAGTGTTTAACTTGGCTCAGATGTTTCGGGTAGCCTTCCACAAGTTTCCCACAATAAGTTGGGTGAATTTTGGCTCATTCCTCCTGACAGAGCTGGTGTAAATGAGTCAGGTTTGTAGGCCTCCTTGCTCACACACGCTTTATCAGTTCTGCCCACAAGATTTCTATAGGATTGAGGTCAGGGCTTTGTGATGGCCACTCCAATACCTTGACTTTGTTGTCCTTAAGCCATTTTGCCACAACTTTGGAAGCATGCTTGGGGTCATTGTCCATTTGGAAGACCCATTTGCGACCAAGCTTTAACTTCCTGACTGATGTCTTAAGATGTTGCTTCAATATATCCACATCATTTTCCTGCCTCATGATGCCATCTATTTTGTGAAGTGCACATCCCTCCTGCAGCAAAGCACCCCACAACATGTGCTGCCACCCCATGCTTCACGGTTGGGATGGTGTTCTTCGGCTTGCAAGCATCTCCTTTTTCCTCCAAACATAATGATGGTCATTATGGCCAAACAGTTCTATTTTTGTTCATCAGACCAGAGGACATTTCTCCAAAAAGTATGATCTTTTGTCAGGACCCGGTGCGAGAAACAGTCACTAATAATTGCAGAACCCAGAAGATGAGGCAGACACAGCAATACTAGAGATGGTGGTTTAATAAAAAAATAGATATTTCCAAAATACAAAGAAAATCCACAAAGTGTAAAAACAGCAAGGGAAAAAACAAACCTCAAAAGACCAATCCAAAAATACACGAGAACAAAACCAGAGAACCTCTGGAAAATCCAACAAGAGAAAAATGTTCACAAAGGCTGGGCTGGGTCTAACATACAAACACTGAGCAAGGAACTAAGGAACACACAGGGTTTAAATACTAACAAGGGAATGACTTACAGGTGCAAACAATAATTAGGGCAAGAAAAACAAAAGGTACAAAAAAGGTGCAAGGGGACATCTAGTGAACAAAACCAAACAGTCTGGCCAAAACCTGACCGAATCCCCCCCCTAGGAACGGCTCCTGACGTTCTCCAGCTTCTCAGGGTGGAGGACCCTGAACTGACGAATGAGGTCAGGTCCAGTATGTCCTTGGCAGGAACCCAGGAGCGCTCCTCCGGACCGTAGCCTCCCAGTCACCAGATACTGCCAGGACCGCTGCACCCGACGGGAATCCAGTATCCGGTGACGGTATAGCCGACTGGCCTCCGATGACACGGGGCGGAGGGGGAGGTCTGCCTGCCGGGATAAGGGGAGAAAAAACAACAGGTTTTAATAAAGAAATGTGAAATGTGGGATTGATTTTAAGGATCTGGGTAAGTGCAGGCGAAAGTAACGGGATTGACTCTCCTGGCAACTTAAAGGGACCGATGAATCTCTGGGACAGCTTGCGAGACTCCACCCTTAGCGGTAAGTCTTTGTTGAGAGCCATACTCTCTGGCCGGGGGTACAGGTGGACCGGAACGGCGACGTCTGTTGGCTTGTCGCTGGTACTGCTGTGAGGAACGCAGAAGATTAAGACGGGCCTTCTTCCACGTAAGCCGACAGCGTCTGATGAACCTCGAGGCTGAAGGCACTCTGACTTCTGCCTCCTGTCTCGGAACAATAGCGGAGCATAGCCAAACTGACACTCATGCGGAGACATACCAGTGGAGGAGGAGCCACAAGGTTTGTGCGCGTACTCGGCCCAAAAAATGAAGGATGACCATGTGGACGGGTTGTTGGAAACCATACAACTGAGGGGGGTTTCCAGCTCCTATTCATCCTCTCAGTTTGGCGTGGACTCCGGATGGTACCCTGAAGATAAACTGGCCGTGGCCCCTATGAGTTGGCAAGCTTCCAAAACCTTGAGCGAACGTGGGACCTCTGTCGGAAACCATATCTTGCGGGATACCAAAGACTCGGAACACATGGTTAATCACCAACTCAGCTGTTTCCTTGGCAGAAGGTAACTTAGTCAAGGGGACGAATCTGCCGCCTTAGAAAACCTGTCGATGATGACTAGGATAGTAGTATTACCATGGGACGGAGGAAGGCCAGTAATAAAGTCCAATGAGATATGGGACCAGGTCGGTGGGAATAGATAGAGGGTGAAGGAGTCCTTGAGGGCGGAGGTGAGAAGATTTGCCCTGGCAGCACACGGAACAGGCCTTGACGAAAGTGGCAATGTCTTCTTTATGGTGGTCCACCAGAACTTACGCTGGATGAACTCCAAGTGCGCCTACGCCCGGGTGACAGTGAGGCGAGAGGAGTGCCCCACAGAAGGACTTGGACCTTGCTGCCTTGGAACAAACAACCGATTAGCAGGACCTCTCCAGGGCCCGGTTCGATGGCTTGGGCTTGTTTCACGGTATCCTCCACTTTCCACGAGATCGGAGCCACGATCTTAGCGGCCGGAAGGACAGTCATGTCAGTATCTCTCGAATGCAGGAGAGTAGATTCGTGACAAGGCGTCCGGTTTGAGATTCTTCGACCCGGGTCTATAGGTGAGAATAAACTGGAATCGGCTGAAGAAAGAGACCATCGAGCTTGTCTGGAGTTCAACCGCTTCGCCTGCTGGATATACTCCAGATTTTTGTGGTCCGTAAGCACTTGAAACGGTTGAGAAACCCCTCGAGCCAGTGTCTCCATTCCTTCAATGCCATCTTAACGCCTAGGAGCTCACGATCCCCCACATCGTAATTCCTCTCGGCCGGGGTAAGCCGGTGAGAGAGAAGGCGCAAGGATGAAGCCTCTTGTCTTCACCCCTCTGAGACAGGACAGCTCCAACACCCACCTCTGATGCGTCTACCTCCACCACAAAAGGTTCATCGCCCGTCGTAGTGTCAGGATGGGAGCAGAGAGGATGCGCTCTTGAGTCCTTGGAAGCCGTCTCAGCTTCTCTTCCCACAGAAACCTTGTGTTGCACCCTTGGTTAACGCTGAGAGAGGGGCTGCCACCGAGCTTGAAGTTCTTGATGAACTTGCGTAGAAGTTAGTGAAGCCCAGGAAACGCTGAACTTCCTTAACGGACTTGGGTGGGCCAATCTGCTACCGCCCCTACCTTTTGGGATCCATCTGGACTCGACCGGTTCCACTACAAATCCCAGGAATTGTACTCGAGAGGAATGGAATTCACACTTTTCAGGCTTAACGTACAAATGGCTGTCTAGAAGGCGTTTGAGCACTTGTCTGACATGCTTAGTGTGTTCTTGAAGGGAGCTCGAAAAGATGAGGATGTCATCCAAGTAAACAAACACGAAAATGTTAAGCATATCCCTAAGCACATCTTTATGAGCGCTTGGAACACAGCCGGGGCGTTGGTCAGGCCGAAGGGCATCACCAATATTCGTAGTGACCAGTAGGCGTGTTGAAAGCGGTCTTCCACTCGTCACCGGGTTTGACTCGCACAAGATGGTATGCGTTCCGCAGGTCAAGCTTAGTGAAGACCACTGCTTCCTGGAGCAGCTCAAAGGCTGTGGCCATAAGGGTAGCGGGTAGCGGTTACGGACGTGTATGGCATTAAGTCCCCGTAGTCGATGCAAGGACGTAATCCCCCGTCTTTTTTGGCCACAAAGAAAAACCCTGCTCCCGCCGGCGAGTGTATGGACGCATGAGGCCTGTGCCAGAGAGTCCTTGAGAAGTATCCATAGCAGCTCGTTCGGAGAGATAGGAAAAGATCCACCCCTGGAGGCAGGTGCCCGGAAACAGGTCGATGGGCAATCGTAAGGTCTATGGGGTGGTAGTTTGGTGGCCCTCTGTTTGCTAATACCGGTTTGAGGTCATGGTAACACTCGGGAATCGGGACAGGTCGATGGATTCTAGAGACTCGGGAGGGGAACTCGGGGAACTTGGGAAGATACAATGGCTTGGCACGTAGACCCCACTGCTTGATAGTGCCCACAGACCAGTCGATGTGAGGGTTATGGCTGTGAAGCCAGGGGTATCCAAGGACGAGAGGAACTCGGAACACGAAGTCAGATGAAAGTTCTCACTTCCTGGTGTTGGGAAACTGAAAGTCGCAAGGGGGTAGTGACACGAGTGACAAGTCCAGATCCCAAAGGGCTTCCATCCAACGTAGTAACCCTTATGGGATCACTTGAGTTCAGAGGGAACGCCATTTTCCTTCGCCCAGACACCATCCATGAAGTTACCTGCGGCTCCAGAGTCTACCAAGGCTTGAAGGGGAAGCTCGTGGTTGTCCCAGGAAGGTAACTGGAATGAGCAGGCGGGAGTTGGATGGATGGGAGGAGGTTATGTTTCCCGTTACAGTCCTCCCAGGCCTGCACGGGGGGAGTGCGTTTCCCTGAGCCCGGGAACCGTGGAGAGGAAATGGCCCGGTTGCCGCAATATAGACAGCGTCGCTCCCTCATACCGGCGGTCTCTCTCAGCCTGGGAGATGCGTCCAACCTGCATGGTTCCGGTGGATCAGCGAGGATAAAGGTGGAGACTCCGCTGGGACCGATAGGAGCTAGGGTGAAGATCTACGGTTGAGCTCTCTCTCTCTCAGACGCTGGTCTATGCGTGAAGCCAACTTGATCAGGACTCAGAGTTGTCTGGTGGTTCCCGAGTGCCAGTTCATCTTGATGGTGTCGGAAAGACCCTTCAAAAAGCACACTGTGAGCGCCTCGTCGTTCCAGCCACTCGCTGCTGCCACCGTGTGGAACTGGATGGCATAGTCCGTCACGCTGTGCCGACCTGGCGGAGAGTCAGGAGCTGTTTGGCTGAGTCAGGACCGCTGGTAGGACCTTGAAACACTCGCTTGAATTCTTCAGCAAAGGTAGAGTAGCTGGCACAGCAGGGACTTTGGGCATCCCACACAGCAGTAGCCCAGGCTAGGGCTTTTTCCGACAGCAGGGTGATGATGTATGCTATCTTGGACCGGTCGGTGGGAAACGACAAGGGTTGCAGCTCGAAGGAGAGAGAACATTGGGTGAAAAAKCCCTTACAAACACTCGGATCACCTGAGAACCGTTGGGGAGGCGGCAGACGAGGTTCAGCCAGGGGGTTAACTGCCACGGGCACTTGAATCTGATGAACTGGAGCAGAAGCGGTTGCAGGAGAAAGTTGATCAGAAATCTGCTTTATGGAAGTCATCATCTCCGACAGAAGTTGAGAATGTCCAGCCAGTAAGGCCTCTTGCTGAACCAGAGCAGCTTCGTGACGTTGGACAGTCCCCTCGTGGTGGGACAGCATGGGAAAAAAGTCCTGGGTACTGGCTGCCTCTGGGTTCATATTAATGGCTCAGTGTTTCTGTCAGGACCCGGTGCGAGAAACAGTCACTAATAATTGGCAGAACCCAGAAGATGAGGCAGACACAGCAGTACTAGAGATGGTGGTTTAATAAAAAATAGATATCTTCCAAAATTCAAAAGAAAATCCACAAAGTGGTAAAAACAGCAAGGGAAAAAACAAACCTCAAAAGACCAATCCAAAAATACACGAGAACAAAACCAGAGAACCTCTGGAAAATCCAACAAGAGAAAAATGTTCACAAAGGCTGGGGCTGGGTGCTAACATACAAACACTGAGCAAGGAACTAAGGAACACACAGGGTTTAAATACTAACAAGGGAATGACTTACAGGTGCAAACAATAATTAGGGCAAGAAAAACAAAAGGTACAAAAAAGGTGCAAGGGGGACATCTAGTGAACAAAACCAAACAGTCCTGGCCAAAACCTGACATCTTTGTCCCCATGTGTAGTTGCAAACCGTAGTCTGGCTTTTTTATGGCGGTTTTGGAGCAGTGGCTTCCTCCTCGCTGAGCGGCCTTTCAGGTTATGTCGATATAGGACTCATTTTACTGTGGATATAGATACTTTTGTACCTGTTTCCTCCAGCACCTTCACAAGGTCCTTTGCTGTTGTTCTGGGATTGATTTGCACTTTTTGCACCACAGTACGCTCATCTCTAGGAGACAGAACGCGTCTCCTTCCTGAGCGGTATGACGGCTGTGTGGTCCCATGGCATTTATACTTGCGTACTATTGTTTGTATAGATGAACGCGGTACCTTCAGGCGTTTGGAAATTGCTCCCAAGGATGAACCAGACTTGTGGAGGCCTACAATTTTTTTCTGAGGTCTTGGCTGATTTTTTTTAAATTTTCCTATGATGTCAAGCAAAGAGGCACTGATTTGAAGGTAGGCCTTGAAAAACATCCACAGGTACGCCTCCAATTGACTCAAATGATTAGCTGATTAGTCAATTAGCCTATCAGAAGCTTCTAAAGCCATGTCATACTTTTCTGGAATTTTCCAAGCTGTTTAAAGGCACAGTCAACTTAGTGTATGTAAACTTCTGACCCACTGGAATTGTGATACAGTGAATTATAAGTGAAATTCTGTCTGTAAACAATTGCTGGAAAAATTACTTGTAGATGTCCTAACCGACTTGCCAAAACTATAGTTTGTTAACAATACATTTGTGGAATGGTTGAAAAACGGGTTTTAATGACTCCAATATAAGTGTATGTAAACTTCCGACTACAACTGTTTGTAACCTCTGAGGTGTCAGAGTTGGTGGAGGAAGTTGTAATGTAGACATTTGTATGTAGAGTTGATGGTCGCTGACACACTATCTTGGCATACGTCCGACCATAGTCCGGCCATCAATTATAATATGCAAATCAGATTCCCATCGCTCTCTTGACGCACGTGCGTCTGTTTTTTGGCATTGTTGCACTAGCAATAAGTACACTCCAGATATAGATCTAAACGATTCATGGTTATCGTGGAGTAGTTGTTCAATCTTTCATAGATTTGGTAAAGTCATTCCTCCAGAGTGCTTCTGAGCAAGTTTCTTAACCGTAAATAACAAATAAATGATTATTTCTCTTTCAATGTTCTCAATGCTTTTTCCCTTCTCATGCCAATGTTGAGTCATGTTGCTGTTTTGCCACAGGAGTGTTTTGGGTGACAAGTGTTGTTTCAAATTTCATGCCAAGATCTTATTAAATTGATGGTACAGGGATTGCTCATTTTTTTGTTTATATAGCCTTGTGGTTCCACATGTAGATAATATTACTCCCAACCTCTTCATTAAGAGCAAGCATTTCCATCTGGGTCCAAGAAGGGGCTGGTTCAGTTTAAAATTAGATTTAAATTCATCTCATTTGCGCTGCCCAGTAATACATCTTCAAATTTGGTAGGCGGAGACCTCCTAGACTATAATCCCACGTTAATTTGTCCAAACTCACCCTTGGAGTTTTACGGTTCCATACAAATGATCTTATGGTCTTGTTAAGGGACTTAAAAGAAACTTGGGTAAGGATTATGGGTAAAGATTGAAATATGTGCGTCATCTTAGGCAGAACATGCATCTTAATACAGCTAATTCTCCCAAATAATGTAAGAGGCAGATCTATCCATCTATTCAAGTCCATTCACCACCTTCTGAACCAAGACAGAGTAGTTGAGCGTGTACAAATATCTTAAGTCATTATCAACTCGGATTCCTAGATATTTGAATGCCTGTGGCGACCATCTGAAGGGACCTGTTCGTTCACAGATGCTATAGTCAAAGCGAGTCAGTGGAAGTATTTCGCTTTTGTCCATGTTGACTTTGTAACCTGATACAGAGCTGTATGTACCCAAAAGCGTCTGTAGTTTTGAGAGGGATCGGGTCAGGTCAGAGAGGAACAAAATAATGTTGTCTGTGAACAATTAGATCTTGTGCGTTATCTGGCCTCCACCAGGGGTTCTATGAAAAAGGAGTGGGGAAAGTGAACAGCCCTGTCTACTAGCTCTAAAGAGTGGGAATGTGTCTGACATCATGCCATTAGTGGTGATCTTGGCTTGTGCTTCATGGTATAAAGTCTTAACCCATTCGACAAACCAAGGACCAAAGTTAAATTTAGCAAGGATCTTGAATAGGTATGGCCACTCCAGCCTTTCAAAGGCCTTTTCAGCGTCTAGCGATACTGATATACTAGGATCACTCCACACACTGGCCATGTGAATTACGTTGAATAACCTGTGCAACTTATTGGTGGAGGAGGATCTTTTCCGTATAAAGCCTGTTTGATCGGTGTTAATCAGGTTTGGCAAATATTGTCCTAATCTATTAGCCATCACCTTAGAAATCGATTTATAGTCAGCATTGAGGAGCGAGATCGGCCTATAGGTAGAGCATTGTAGAGGATCTTTATTTTTTTTATCCATAACTGTTATAATAGCCGTGGAAAAGGAATCCGGTAGACTCTGCATCTCAGCAGCTGAATTTAGAACACCCATCAAGAGAGGAATAAGCAAATCTTTAAACTCCTTATAAAACTCTGGGGGAAAGCCATCGTCTCCTGGGGATTTGCCGGATTGTAGAGAGGAAATTGCCTTTTCAATTTCTGTTTTTGTAAAGGGGCGTTCTGGTTCGTTTTGGTCTTCCTGTGTGAGGTGCGGTAGTTCAATAGTAGACAGAAATGTGTCTATCATTGCTGGTTCCGTTCCATCAGAAGAGTATAACTTGGAATAGTATTGTTTAAACAAATAATGAATCTCTTCCGGGTTGTGAGACACTTGACCGTTCTGTGTTTCACTGGTTCTCGAAATCTCCTCAGCTTTTATCTGCCATGCCAAGACTTTGTGTGTTTTCTCCCACAATTCATAATATCTTTGCCTAATTCTAAGAATAGCCTTTTCAGTGTGTAAGTACTTAGGGTATTATATTTTCGTTTTTTACTCACCAATGAGCGGTATGTTTCTTCAGAGACAGATTTTGGGTGTTCTTTTTGTAGCAATAGGATTTAATCCTCTAATCTATTCAATTCAGCAGTCAGTACATTTCTTTTTGAGACCTTTGGTATAGAAAATTATTTTACCCCTTAGAAATGCCTTTAATGTATCCCGGAGTACAAAACTATTTGGAGAGGACAGACAGTTTCTTTCACAGAAAAAAATGTATTTGGTCTCTGATAAATGGACAAAATTAGGCCTATTTCAAAAGAGTTGGGTTTAGGCGCCATCTATAGGTCCCTTGATCTCCATCCAGCATCCAAACAGAAAGTGTGAGGGGAGAATGACCTGAGATAGTTCTGGATAAATACTCAGTTTCCACAACTCTATGAGTTAACTGTGCTGATAGGACAAAATAATCAATCCGGGTATGAGAAGGATCTGTCTCCATGTGTCTTTCAAATGTAAGTCTTTCATAAACGATAGGGCGCATTTGGCTGACTTAGTCAAATGAGGTTGCTTTCCTCACACTGAGAATCGGAATTATTCAAAAATGAAAGTCGCCCCCAACTAAGAGTGTTCCCTGAAATCCCGCTACCTTGAGGAAAATCTCTTGAATAAAAATAAGGTCGTCATAATTAGGTGCATATACATTTAGCAAGGTCCAAGATTCAGAATACATTCTGCCATGGCCCACTACATAACATCCCAGTGGATCAATAATTGTTTTTGCTACACAGATTATTATTAATCAACACAGCTAGTCCCTGTGTCTTTATGTTATATGAAGAGGCAAAGACCTGTCCTACCCATTCCCACTTTAACTCTTTATGTTCTGCCCGTTAGATGTGTTTCTTGTATAAACGCAACACCAGTCTTTAGCTTTTTCAAATATATAAGCACTCGTTTTTGTTTAACAGGTCCATTCAGTCCATTAACGTTCAATGATGTATGATTTACTATCTTAGTCATATTGTTCACTCAATACATACATGCAAATGTCAGGAGTATGTCCAATAAGGGTGTCGGATATTCTACTGTCCATTTTCGGTGATCCTGTAGTCAAACACATATTATAAATCAAAGGTCTCTCACAAAACTGTACTGTAATATAAAGTAAACGAAACTAACAATTCCCCTCTGTGCTGTTCTTGAACGCGCCCAGCACAAATCCAACCTGTAGTGGAGCTACGCTCCCAGCGTCAGTATTCCTCAATTCAATTTCTGACATGAAGGCCAATGTGAACCTGGACCTCGAGCCCAATAAATTAACCAAAATAGAGAATTCTTCACCCATCCTCATATGATGCAAGTTAAAAACAAAACCAATAACGGGTGTCCTGATCCCAACACACCTACCATGACCGGGAGCAAAATAAAAAATATAAAACGTCATGGCTTAGCCATATAAAAAGGTCTGACAAATCATATTGACGCCTCTGAGGACCATGCCTGTCCCAAATAACAACGTAAAAACAATGTCAGTCTGGTAAAAACAAAGTTTGTTTACATGGATATTGGGATCTTACCTCATTGATCTGTCAGTAAGCTATAGTATAATCCAGCAAAGCAGTCCCACCGGTTATGCAAGTAATAAACCAGGCTAGTGGGACATAGCCCAGCTAGCAGTGACATTAACCCGGTCCGCTAGCCAATCAACCATGTCCTGAGCCGGTCGCCTGCAGTCCACGGAGACTGAGATGGAGTTTTTGATTTCAGCCATCTGTGCTGGAGCAGCTGATCTCAGCCGTTTTAAAGTTCAATTGTGTCGTGAGGGAGTCATTGCCTTCTTTGATCACTTTGAGGATGTGAGCTAGCCTAGCTGCTTCTTCCTGGGGTGTCATGGTGCCATTTTTGGTTTCCGAGGAGGCCATGGACAAAGGTTCTTTCTCCGTCGTTTCTTGGTCTGTTTCGGTGCTTCCCTTGCCTTTATTTATTATCTCGTAGGCATATCACAACTCTTGGCTACAGTGTAGTAATACGTATGGGTAAAGTTATCAAGTTTTCAGGATAAGTTTGTTATAGATTTATCGGGAGCTCTCGGTCATGCTTCTTCTTAGCTTCGCAGCATCACGTGATCCCCCCCCCCCCCCTTTCATAGGACATTTGAACAGCATTTATCTATACTTCATCCAGATGAATAAATCCAGTCAGAAATGCAGAATTTAGATGGTAAGAAGTAGAACATTGTGAATAAATCGACTGTTTTACTGTTTAAAAAACGAATCCGATATCATTCCTACTTTGAGATGCTTGATATTGTCCCCCGTCTTATTTTTCATGATCTGAAAAAACAAAAGTGATCCTAGATCGGCACTCATAGTCTTGAATACCTTGTGGGCCCAGAAGTATGCAGCATATAAATACGATGGTTGAAGTGATGATGGATAACCCAGTTAGCAGTATTTCCCTGGGTTAGATATGTCTAAGAAAGCTAAAAGGGAAGCATAGAATTCCTGATTGGCCATACTGTCATGGCTATATACTGACAAAAATTAAGTGTAAGAGAGCTTCCCTTGTGGTCCAGAGGATAAAATACCAAACATTGCAGGTTTGTCAACATATGAAGTGTAAAAAAAATATGGTTGTGTTTGTATAATTAAATGCTGTTCAAATGTCCTATGAAACGAAAATGCCATGTGTCTCTGTACCACCTTCAAATGTGAATTGACATTAAATAACTCTGGATGGAAACATAATTGTATTCCAACCTGATTATTATGCTTTAAGAAGCTTCACATTTTCATGCTGTGAATGTTGTGGTAATATTAGGTCAAACTTAAATATAACATTTTCTAAATGTTCTTGAAATGTTCTGACAACCTCCAAGACAAGGTCGAATGTATATTGCGTGAACGTCAATGGAATATTGTGTTAAACCTAAAACGAATATGCTATGAATGTCATAGAAAGTCACTTATTTGGAAATTGTGGAACATTGTGCAACATTATGGGAATGTTCTGTGCAACCTATGTGAATATGACAAGAATATTCTTGCGACATCCCAGAAAACTCCCATAACTTAATAAAATGTTCTGGGAACCTTTAAATAACTTAGACCAGGTGTTCTGTCAACATTACTACAACATTATAGGAATGTCCTGTGCAACCTAACTTAAACATTGTATGAATGTCATATTGTGTGTTTTGGGAACCTATCTCTTGTCATATCCCCACAATGATCCCACAACCTAAAGAAATATGCTGGTACTCCTTAAAGAACAGACCAAATGTGTTCTGGGAACGTTCTTGTAACATCAGGTGAATGTTTTTTGCACCCTAAAAGAAACATTGTAGAATCACCCACACATCTGGACAGTTTGTGTTTTGGGAACATATCTTTTGTGAAGTCCCCACAATGTTCTCACCAGACTGTTCCCACGACGTAATGAAACATTCTGGGAACCTTTAAACAACGGACAACATGTGTTATGAGAACGTTCATGCAACATCCGGTGAATGTTTTATACAAACATTATATAATCATCAGCACGACTGGACAGTTTCTGTGTTATGAGAACATTTGCGGCAACTAATGTTCTGGGAACATTCACAGAACCAATTTGGTTTTTTCGCTGGCTGTGCTCACACTGTAAACAAAATCATATTGGCAGAGAAGGAGGGCAACAGTTGTAAGGGGATCTTACAGCAAACATGAGATGGGGGAAAGTAAATAAGGAGTGTCAACAGGCTGTGTCTGAAATGGCACCCTATTCCATATAGTGCACTATTTTGATCAGAGTCATATGGGCCCTGGTCAAAAGGAGGGTAGCATTTGGGACAGAGACACAGTATTCCAGAGAGAGTGTGCCTGGTGCGATTCCCCCTCAGCTCTTTTCCAGTGCGTTCGCTGCTGGCGACTCGAGCCGAGATGGATTCTGACTCAGGTGCAAAGCTGTTTTGCAGACGCCTACGCCAGAGTTTTCTTACAAATACAATACACCAGAGACGAGGCATCTGTTAGGCTGCATATGTTTGTGAGTATGTGTGCCTGTGTGTATGTGTGGAGGGAGTCGGGGGGGGGGCACATGTCGAGAGCGAGCGAAAAGATAGAAAGAGAAAAAATAGAGAGAGAATAAAAAGAGTGCTTGTGTGTGTGTGTGTGTGTGTGTGTGTGTGTGTGGTGTGTGTGTGTGTGTGTGTGTGTGTGTGTGTGTGTGTGTGTGTGTGTGTGTGTGTGTGGGTGTGTGTGTGCGGGGGGGGGGGGGGGGGGGGTCTCTCTCTCCCATTGATCTTGTGAATTGTTGTGTGTCTAATTGTACCATACTTCCCAAACTGGTTGAATAGTAAAGGTTTGGATATGGACTGCTTTAACTTGATTTGACCTTTTTTTTATACAGACTGTAGAAACAGTCTCTGGCACCACACAAATGTATCATCGTTCTTAAGGTTTTGTTCGTCAATAAACTAAAAATAGCAATTCAGCCTCGCTGGCTTTTTTGTGTTACAGGAATTCGGAGAGGTGTAATCCGTGAAACAAGCCTTGACAGAATCAGACAAAAATACAGGAAAGTATCTCTCTCTCCATCTCTCTCACCTCTCCCTTCCCTCTCTTTCACTCTCTCCCTGTCCCTCTCTTTACTCTCTCCCTGTCCCTCTCTTTCACTCTCTCCCTGTCCCTCTCTTTCACTCTCTCCCTGTCCCTCTCTTTCACTCTCTCCCTGTCCCTCTCTCTTATCACTCTCTCCCTCTCCCTCTCTTTCACTCTCTCCCTGTCCCTCTCTCTCCTCTCTTATCACTCTCTCCCTGTCCCTCTCTTATCACTCTCTCCCTCTCCCCCTTTCACTCTCTCCCTGTCCCTCTCTCTCTCTCTTATCACTCTCTCCCTCTCCCTCTCTTTCACTCTCTCCCTGTCCCTCTCTCTCTCTTTCACTCTCTCCCTGTCCCTCTCTCTCTCTTCTCACTCTCTCCTACCATCTTAATCTTACCCTCACAGTAATATCCTGCCTTGCTGACTCAACTTTGATCACTGAAATTCTGCAAATTTACTGGATTGTAGGGATTGTGACAAAAACATTGTTCATCCTACACAACCCGTTTATGCCCCCTCAGCTTCAATCGGCAATGCACTTCTCTCATCTCTCCTGTCACTCTTGGCCTTTGTTGAATGAAGTCATTATGGCACATGTAACATATGGATTTGAAAGGGTAAATCTGAGTTACAGCATCAGAGGCATCGTCAACAAAACATTGGATGAATCCCAAGGCAACGTCGGTTTCAATGACGTAAGTCTCGATTGTTATGACTGTCATGTTCCAGCAGCAGGAGAAATGGGGTGAAATTTGAATAGCAACATCTTTCTCCCATCACATACTAACAATGAGCTCAACATTTGTTCATGTCTAGACGTATAATAGCAATAGCTACAGTATAAAATGACAAAGAAAGGCAACTCCTCCTTCTTTCGTCAGTGTGTTGGGGTACCATGAACCTGTATGCTATTCAACAAACACCCAAACGCTAGTTTTGTTGACCCAACTAGCACCTTTGTGCTCACATGAGTCATGAGTCCAAATGCAGAGGTACCACATAAATGTCTAAATAAATTGGAAATCCCTGTACAGTTCTGTAAACTCATCCTCAAGGCAAATGGCTTTCAGTCTCCCTGGATAGAAGCAGGTCATCACTTTAAACCATGTGAGATTATCCTCCAGTATTATGTGTCCGGGACCTAAGTTCCAACTTCACTCTAGTAGCCGTACCATGTTGGTAAAGGTTGGTTTTAAGTTCTATGAAACCACTGACACATGCAATATTACAGATGGTGCATAAATGTAACTACAGCACTGCAGTACTATGTTTTCTGACTATAGTGGAACCCCATTACATTTTTGATGAGTGAATCTGAGAGTATCGTTCCAATAACATGAAGGACATTTCCACTCTGATCTCAAAGAATCCCCTTACCTGCAACAATTGGCACTTAATTTTCTCTGTACGGTATGTCACTAATTGAATTTGATGACGATGGAATCACTTTCCTATAATTGAATCTAAGACGTGTCAGACATAAACCAACACCTCCATAAAGCTATTTAGGGACAACATAACCCTGGTGCAGATGATTTAAATGTAGAATTCCTAAAGTGTCTTCTCGGCTGTCACTCACCGAGAGAGAGTGAGAGAGTCACAGAGAGAGAGAGAGAGAGAGAGAGAGAGAGAGAGAGAGAGAGAGGCGCAAACAGTCAGTGTCGTAAGTCAACAGGCTATATTTAGCATTTAATATTTAACTCAGTGCCACTGTTGTCGTGATATGAAAACAAAGTGGCATTATAATTGCAAATTGTTGAATGGAAGAACATTTCTGTTATTTAGAAAACAAATCGATGGAGAGAGGGTCTTTATTTTACAACCGTTTGGATTCTATGGAACCGCTGATGGACGCAAATGGAGAATTGAGTCATTTTTAGTGCATTACTAGCTCTAAATTGAATTAATTTGCCTAATCAGCTGCCAATTACTGCAGTTCCCTTGCAATAGGCAGCCTAACTTTCCTGGATATTAGTATGAAAAAGCATGAACATTTTCATAACTCCTTCACGTGTTTAACTCTTCAGATATCAACATGCATTTTGCCTTTTATTGTGGTTAAGTTCCCTTACACTTTATAAAACCCTCGACAGCCAATGAAACAAAGAGAGCCACGTCAGCAGAGCCCTGGAATTGAATTCTAATTCTAATTCAACCAACACGTCTGAGCAGCATCGCAAGTCAGAGTTTCTGTTATTCCCTGTCTCGTTCCATGAATTATGGGGGATATAGAACATATGACAAAGATTCGACGTCTTCAAAGTTCACATAAGTCCATGAATGCAGTGTGGGTGCAGTTTTTCTGTGGGGTTGCAGTTATGAAACCTTTAATGGATAGAGATCTCAGCGACACCGCCGTTCTCGGGGCAGATGATAAAGGCACCGGCTGCAAAGATCTCCTTGGTGATAAAGTGAAATTGGCTCAGTAGCGGTAAGTGCTGATTTAAGGTGCATAATGAGGATTTAGACTCTACTCCAGAACCACTGAGGATAATGGCATCAGGAGCTCTCATATTCATATCTATCTCATATATTATAAATAGCTTATTAAGATTCTGAACAAAGGCTTATCTCTGGATAGAGGAGAATAGACTTAACCATGGCAAGCTTGATATGATACTGCATTGAAACTATTTTAGGTAACTCTATAAAGCCCAATCATACTTATTCATATAGTACATTCAATACATATTGTACCATATTATGTAATATCCATAACAACTAGGCCTTTTTAATACATGTTGGTCTTCTATGCAAGCCTTTTTATTTATTTGACAGTGTCTGCAAAAAGCAAGCTACCCGTGTCCCATTAAATCAACATGTCAAGAATTGCCTCTTAGATCTTTATTCCTGAAGAGTTTGAGTATCATACAATGTCATTGATGGTTTTAGTAGGACCAGGTTCCATGGCATTGATTCAGTAAATATACTGGTAATGGGGCTGCTGCAGACCCTGTGGGTATATAAAGATTATAGTCATTAATAATAACATTATTGCTTTAGTTAAAGAGGGAGCATAATAGACTCTTAAGACAAAGGTGGTTACTTTTTCCTAAATATAGGTCCACCTCTAAATCTATATCTATGCGGTGACAGTTAACTCGAAATGTTGGTGCACATGTTTTAAATGAAATGTCGAATAAATAATCATTTGAACTTCAAAATGACTGTTTGAGAAGGCATACATGACCATGTGTTCAGTTGTTTTACTTCCATGTAAAAGAGGCATTGTACAGTACTGCTCAGGACATTTGTCGAAATGCCATAAATGCTTACTGCCATGAATAGTGCCCTAAATAGTGTACTGTGTGTTGTGTAATGGTTATGTTGTGCTTATAAAGCGGTAGTATTGGCCCTTTCAACGTAAGTGTTACCTTGAAAAGTAAGTTCACGTTGCTTAATAAGATAGTGCCTAGTTCCAATCTGTCACATGATGTCGACCATGCATTTGCAAATATAGATTGCATCGTCCAGCAACATACAGTACGCTTGCTGAACTAAGAAATGTGTAAAATCTCACATGGTAAGATATCCTCCTATACATGAAATACCAAGAATACCGCCGTGAACAAACGTGGAAATGGAAACAAGGTCATATAGTAAAGGCTAAACATCTGAGTCTATTACCGTTGTCTAGCGAAGACAATAATAGTAGCATGCATTTAACAGAACGTTGCCACACAATTGTACATTAAACAACAAAAGCAGCCAACTCAAATCAAATGTATCTAGCCTTCTCCACAGTAAATTAGACCAATGTAATGTAGGTTTTCACATTTTGTAAACCGTATGGCTTTGTGCAAATGTTCGGACCCATTGTAAGTAATGTCACTGTTCAAATCATCTCTGTAAAATAATACAGCAATAAATGTCATGCCAGAAATGAGAGCGAATCTGTTTTGCATGCGGTTAGTGTGTTGTACATGCCAGATTGTGCTAATCATACATTGTCCTGAAAAAAATCAGAGGTCTTTCATCATAGCACGTATGCTTCCATCCAGGAACAAATGTTCTGTATTCCGTCACCCCCCTTTATATAAGGTATATCTGTACGAATTTATACACTACATTTTCTTGAGTATAAGAATCATGTCTTTTAATAAATTTGAAATAATACAAGGGTTGGAATAAGGGTAGGGGTGTAATAAGTTAAAACGGGTTGCCCATTCTACGTGAAGCGGTCGGAATTCATCTTTCTGAGTTTCGGGGGCAGGTGTCCGTCCATTCGGCCCCCTACTCCCCCTCCCCCCTGCATCCTTAGCAGCTTGGGGGGCAAGTCTGCCACGGATTGGCTGATGTGATCGGAGCTGATCTTGGAGACCATCTTGTTCATCTGTTTCTCATCGGAGACGCCGGGGACGGAGCTGATGCGCTGCAGCTTCATGGGCAGCTCCCCCATGCTCCCGGGGTAGATCATCTCCGATGTGGTGGAGCTCATCCTCAGCAGCTTCCTAGGCATGGGCAGCCCGTCCCGGCCYCAGCCGCCCCCTTGCATCTTCTGCAGCTTGGARGGCAGCTTGMTGGTGGTGCTCTCCTTGTCCTCCAGGMTCTCCAGGCAGTCCATGGAGCTGTTCRTCCCRCCCTCGCCGCTGTTGCACAGGGACGGGGCCATGAGTGGAGAGGACATGAGCAGGTTTTCCTCCTGCTCCTTCACGCTGTACGGGGGAGTGTTGACCTCAAACGTGGCGTGGAACTGGGAGTAGTCCACCTTGAAGAACCCCTCCTCCAGGGAGATGACTGGGAAGAAACGATGTCCCCATAGAACCTCGTCCTCAGTGTAAGAGGTCCTCGCTTGGCAAGTCATCCCTGTCAAACACAGACAAAACAGAGAAACAAGAAGATCATGGTTGATTAGATTGATTATCATTATTGCAGGAAATGAACTTGATGACTTCGACTCCATGCAGAGAATTATGCTCAGATTGTCTGTGCACAAGGCACACAAGGCTAATGCTGTGGAGATGAAATATTTGACTAGCACAGCGTTAAACAAACGCTTCAGAATCAAAGAGCAACCCTTACTCAATTACATGCCTGGCGCAGTGCCAATTAAGTGTTCATAAATGATTGTTTTCATTCATCAAACAATATCACTCACAAAATGGACTTGATTAATTAGTACATATAACAGAGGAATTTGCCTACAAAAAAACTATTATTTGATGCTCAGGTTCCATACAACACTAATTCCTCAGTAATTTGAGAAAGAAGCAGAGAATAGCTGAGTCAGTACTGGCCTAGAGGCCATACAGTAATGACTTATTAGATGAAAAGCACTACCATATAAACAATATTTGCTTTCAGAGATTTTATACTGTCTGACAAGAAAATAACTAAACCATTCCTTCTCCCCAATAACTCTTAACGTAATTAAAAAGCACACAACCAATTTCTTAATTGGTCATCATCTGTCATTGGTCATTCACTATATTATTGCTAAAATTATGCACGACTAAAGGTGACACTTTTATGCACATTTGTAACGCGTATCGTCTTGTTCTCATTAATGTTTGAGCAGCAATACCGGGAGCCTGAAAATAAGCAACTACAAGCATTCATCTAATACATAATGCATACAGTACAGTGCACCCAAGCGGGATTCATTGTCTTTGGCGGAGTACAACATTAAAATGACTCTACATCTTTATTCCTAAAACACTGTTTTCATTTTGCCTTTCATTGATAGGGAAACAATTGCTATTTCAGAGGCAGTGAATCGTGTTGACACTTTAAAAAGTTTCCCGAAATGAGTAGATGTCTTCTATCTAAGTCACCCTGGAGTCTTTTGTTACTCATGAATTCAGTTCATACAGTGACCTTGGTTAGGACCTAGAAGAGAGCATATCAAGATAATCAAATGACTTAAGTGCTGGACCACAGGAAGCTTAGCAAAGACACGGGTGCAATGGGTCCAATGGACTTTCCTGACAACTCATATCTCTTTGGGAAGTTAAAAGATGTATTACCATTCATGGGACTTCAAATTCAAAATTCAACTATGTGGACACCCCTTCGAATGTGTGGATTCGGCTATTTCAGCCAATTTCTGCCCTGCTAGAGCTGCCCAGGTCAACTGTACGTGCTGTTATTGTGAAGTGGAAACATCTAGGAGCAACAACGGCTCACCCGCGAAGTGGTAGGCCACACAAGCTCACAGAACGGGACTGCGAGTGCTGAAGCGCGTAAAAATCGTCAGTACTCGGTTGCAACACTCAGTACCGAGTTCCAATCTGCCTCTGGAAGCAACGTCAGCACAATAACTGTTCATCGGGAGCTTCATGAAATGGGTTTCCATGGCTGAGCAGCCGCACACAGCCGCCATTGTGGTGTAAAGCTCGCGTGGTGTAAAGCTCGCGTGGCGTAAAGCTCACATGGTGTAAAGCTTGCCTTCATTGCACTCTTGAAAAGTGGAGTGTTGAATCACGCATCACCATCTGGCAGTCTGACAGACAAATCTGGGTTTGGCAGATGCCAGGAGAATGCTATCTGCCCGAATGCATGGTGCCAACTGTAAAGTTTGGTGGAGGAGGTATAATGGTTTGGGGCTGTTTTTCATGGTTTGGGCTAGGCCCCTTAGTTACAGTGAAGGGAAATCTTAATGCTACTGCATACAATGACATTCTAGACGGTTCTGTGCTTCCATCTTTGTGGCAACACTTTGGGGAAGGCCCTTTCTTGCTTCAGCATGACAATGCCCTCGTGCACAAAGTGAGGTCCATACAGAAATGGTTTGTCAAGATCGGTGTGGAAGAACTTGACTGGCCTGCACAGAGGTCTGACCTCAACCCCACCGAACACCCTTGGGATGAATTGGAAAACCGACTGCGAGCCAGGCCTAATCGCCCTACATCAGTGGCCGAAGTCCCCGCAGCAATGTTCCAACATCTAGTGGAAAGCCTTCCCATAAGAGTGGAGGCTGTTATAGCAGCAAAGGGAGGACCAACTCCATATTAATGCCCATGATTTTGGAATTAGATGTTTGACGAACATGTGTCCACATACTTTTGGCCATGTGGTGTAGATAAGATAGGTCATATGAGACAGGTTTCTGCTATACTCTTTTAGCAAGCTCAGTGTGGTCAGCCATGCTGCCATCAAGGCTCAGTGAAGGAAAGTTTAAAGTTTACAAGGTTCAGTTCCATAGATTTAAGATATACTCGATCATGAGCACCAGGCATCGTGAATGCTTAATAAACACTCCACTCATATCCCCGTAAACAAATTAATATAATGAGGGTTGAATGACAAGGTTTGAATTAATGAGCCACAACATGAATTTGTTTAACATAAAGCTACGGGTTCATCTTCAGGATAACCCTCCCGTCCCTGTTATTCGGCAGATGCTATCGTAATTACTGTTACATGATCTGATTACTTGCATTGTATCAATTCACCCTGAGCAGAGCTCCATGCAACAACCTTTTGTACATTTGAATGTCTAGGAAAACATGGCTACGGAAGGCGGTATTTTACACAGCCGCCCCATAATTAATTTCATGAATTCATTAACCAAAACGAATTATAACAGAGATGAGATCAACATCTTAACATTTGTCAGTCCAGAACATTGAACTGAGCCACTTCTTACATTCCCTTTTAACTAAGCATGCAAGCTATAAAAATGCTGGACGCACTTGTGTTCTTGGAGCCTTGTTCAAGTCCATTAGAAGCTGAGTGGCTGCCCTGATATAAATATCCCGCGTTGTATACTAACTACTAGCCTACTAGTTTAAAAATGTTAATGCAGCAATAAATGAATCAGAACTCTTAAGGAATGAATGAATAAGCGTTCAAAGAAACGAAAGATCATGTTACAGTAGGTATTGTTTATCCTTAATTGAAGCTATGATCATCTGTGTTTCTGCCACCGTTTCCACGGTCCATGCAATAATCCGCTGATAACAGCTTTTAATAGTCACAGTCAAGTCACAGATGTGCCCAAGGGAACATTGAGTACGGTCAGAGTATTCTGAGTATTATTTCTGCCCTATCGCTCTGCAGTTCTGAGTGCTTTCGTGTCGAGTGCTCTATTGTCCCTCTAACCACTCTGACATCGATGGAAATGGGATCGGAAAATCAAATCAAACACTTATCATTAAAATAGTATCTTCCTTTTAAAACTCACCTGACTGTGATTGATCAATTTGAAGTAAGAAGTTCAACAGCAGGTTGAAACTGAGTGGAAAACATGATCCTGGTGGATGTTGTTTCAAAGCCTAAAACAACGAAATGGACAGTGCTTTCTAAGGTGATGATTAATTCAAAACACCCATATGCATGTTAGAGCTTATGCATACCCATAGGCCTACAGTTGAAGTTGGAAGTTTACATACACTTAGGTTGGAGTCATTAAAACTCGTTTTTCAACCACTCCACAAATTTCTTGTTAACAAACTATAGTTTTTGCAAGTCGGTGAGGACATCTACTTTGTGCATGACACAAATGTTTTTTCCAACAATTATTTACAGACAGATTATTTCACTTATAATTCACTGTATCACAATTCCAGTGGGTCAGAAATTTACATACACTAAGTTGACTCTTGGAAAATTCCAGAAAATTATGTCATGGCTTTAGAAGCTTCTAATAGGCTAATTGACATAATTTGAGTCAATTAGAATGGTGCCTGTGGATGTATTTCAAGGCCTACCTTCAAACTCAGTGCCTTTTTGCTTGACATCATGGGGAAATCAAAATATATCAGCCAAGACCTCAGAAATTTTTTTGTAGACCTCCACAAGTCTGGTTCATCCTTGGGTGCAATTTACAAATGCCTGAAGGTACCACGTTCATCTGTACAAACAATAGTATGTAAGTATAAACACCATGGGACCAAGCAGCCGTCATACCGCACAGGAAGGAGACGCACTCTGTCTCCTAGAGATGAACGTACTTTGGTGTGAAAAGTGCAAATCAATCCCAGAACAAAAGCAAAGGACCTTGTGAAGATGCTGGAGGAAACAGGTACAAAAGTATTTATATCCACAATAAAATGAGTCCTATATCGACATAACCTGAAAGGCCGCTCAGCAAGGAAGAAGCCACTGCTCCAAAACCGCCATAAAAAAGCCAGACTACAGTTTGCAACTGCACATGGGGGTGGCAGCATCATGTTGTGGGTGTGCTTTGCTGCAGGAGGGACTGGTGCACTTCACAAAATAGATGGCATCATGAGGCAGGAAAATTATGTGGATATATTGAAGCAACATCTCAAGACCTCAGTCAGGAAGTTAAAGCTTGGTCGCAAATGGGTCTTCCAAATGGACAATGACCTCAAGCATACTTCCAAAGTTGTGGCAAAATGGCTTAAGGACAACAAAGTCAAGGTATTGGAGTGGCCATCACAAAGCCCTGACCTCAAATCCCATAGAAAATATGTGGGCAGAACTGATAAAGCGTGTGTGAGCAAGGAGACCTACAAACGTGACTCAGTTACACCAGCTCTGTCAGGAGGAATGGGCCAAAATTCACCCAACTTATTGTGGGAAGCTTGTGGAAGGCTACCCAAAACGTTTGACCCAAGTTAAACAATTTAAACGCAATGCTACCAAATACTAATTGAGTGTATGTAAACTTCTGACCCACTGGGAATGTGATGAAAGAAAGAAAAGCTGAAATAAATAATTCTCTCTACTATTATTCTGACATTTCACATTCTTAAAATAAAGTGGTGATCCTAACTGACCTAAGACAGGGAATTTTTACTAGGATTAAATGTCAGGAATTTAGTTTAAATGTATTTGGCTAAGGTGTATGTAAACTTCCGACTTCAACTGTATGAGCACAAGCCCCCAAAAATCTGAATTAAACTGTTTTTGGTACTACATAATTGGTCTAGCCTATACTCCAAAATTAACCGCCTTTGGGTGTAGACTGTATTTTTATGCATACTGGATGGACTGGTTACCTTATGCTGCGCTCTAAACTTTCTATCCATTCGTCTGGGAGAGAACATATAGGCCTAGGCGATGCTGTTTCATTGATTGTGCAGGGCGGCTTACAGAGTTTAGCCTACAATTTTAGTGAATTTGTATTTGATTTTGAATAGTAGTGCATTTTTAAAATATTTTCATAATTAATAGGCTGACACTTGACCTTTTAGCTACATAATATCTCACCACCATGCGTTTCCATCTCCTCCTCTCTCTCCTTCATTCCTTCTCGAGCGCACAGAGATACGGGCTGTCAACAGTTGAATAGAATATGTTTAGTTGTGAAAACATGTTACTATAGATATATATCCGAATAGATTTCACTTGGTTTCCCAAATGAAGCACTGGGTAGCTGGTTGGAGAGCCCATGGTGTACAGAGTTTGGGAGGAATATCACCTTTCGCATGTTCCTCAAACAATGGTTGATGCATGGAGTGAAATAACCGGAGTAGCCTACTGGCGGGAAAGCGGCCTCCATTCGCTTTTTGAGTTATAGGGATGTCTTTTTTCCCCTGCCCTTGTTCTTGCCCATTTGATAATGGGTCATTCTAAATCTAAACTGATTTTACATATTTGTAAAGATTAAAAGATGATCAGAACAGTGTTTGCAGCCTGAGGCAAGGAAGAGAGCGCAAGCTTTTTTTAACTTTCTCAAATCATCAATAGGCTATAGTCGCATCACGCAGCCCATATATGTTTTCATTTCTAAGACATTCTAAGGTTTGTATCACTAACTAAAGTTGCCAAATAACTCTAAATCTAGCATATTGGATCTGTTTCAAATGATCACTTTTACGCTCAACATAGCCACTTCACATGCGCACTTGCTCCGTAATGAGAAACATATCCTTTCTATTTTATTCAGCTAAGTTCATCTATATTCTACTTACTATGAAATCATATAATTTAAAATTATGGCCCAGGATTTATAAACATATCTTGTCAGCTAATTGAACAAGCCTACAGCCTATGGCATGATACAATGCCAGATAGCATACAGTAGGCCAACTCATATTCAGTTTTTTTAAAATACATTTTCTTCATATCATGTTTAAATAATTGATTTATTGTGATGGTGTATATTACATAGATTTATTAGACTTTTTAAAATGTAGATAATCCAAAGGCGTGCATAAGTGGCTTGTATGCGTGGAGTGCTCGAGATGCTAAACGTGTTTATGTTAATTAACAGCCAATTACTGTGAGACCGGCAGCCTTTTGCATGACAATAACCTCTGACAAAATTTCATGACTGCCACAGCCCTAGTCATAACACATGTTTATCCACAGGCATATGTGACTCATTTCAGGAAACTACTTCACAGGAGAGCCATTTGAACGTAAACTTTCTTTTTTTTAATCAAAATGCGTTTTTTGGCAGAAGTACTTTCTGGAACATGTGAACTTTCATGCGCCTTAATAACAAACTTGTATGCATCTGTAAATATGACTAAAATTGTTAAATTAAAAGCCTAGTTGGTTTAGCCACAGAAAAAGTCAGCAACCTTCCCGCTAGCCATGATTGGCTGAGATAATGTAGCACGCTTCTGTCTATAATATGAGCTGGTCAGTATGTGTAGGTAATCCTTTCGAACGCGGCTTTTTTTTAAAGATATCACGTAGTAGAACTGCATGAGAGTTGTGCTCCACTTTCTGGAGGACCGAGTTTTGAAATCAGTGGAATTACATTATGATAGCTAAGGAGATGGAGAAAATGCTGGCGTTTGATTACAAATATCCATACGGAGTCGAAAAGAGAACACACAGAAGGCTGTTGTAAAACACCTGTCTCTGGATTACATCTTCACATTAAGGGCAACCATGGCATCCGTGACAGAGAGAGAGAAGCGTACATCCATGTATACATGTAAGAGAGTCTAGCTTGCTACATTTTCAGATATTACACGTTTCGAATTTTGTCAGAAAGTCGTTTTCATTTCAAGTTAAAGTGTACTGTTAGCTAGCTAGCTAATGTTAGCTAACGCTCTGAATTTACGAACGGCCAATCTGACAACGCTCTGAATTTACGAACACCCAGAGCACACTCTGGCACTCCAGATTAAATTTACAAACACACCCAGCCTTTAGTCTTGAAATCTTTGGTTGTTTAGTACATAGCCTCACGTGAATCCTTAAAGAGATGGGTGGGGCTAAAGCTTAAAAGGGTGTGAACAATGCTGAATGGGTGTAGACAAAGGACTGCTCTCCAGTAGTAGTACCAAAACATTCAAAGGCCATTTTCTCAAAAGTGAGGTTACAAGTTGATCAATTTTCAAAGCAGAATTACTTTCCCATTGTTCCTCAACTGTGGTGAATGATATATCATTTTCTAGCTCTACTTTTATCCAAAGTAAAAAAACACAATTTCAAATTTTGCTACACAAGACCGAATCGAGCCGGTCAGTCACAGAGAAGCTCAACCCTCTAGCATTTGTGTAGACATGCCAAAGCACACTTCTTCAACACTGGTATTTTGCTTGAACCCTCAGTTATTCCTGCATAATTTTACCACCAATAACAGCTTGCCTATATTATCCAGATATGAAACTTTTCTTCTAATATAATAATATATGCCATTTAGCAGACATTTTTTGTCAATGCGACTTACATCAATGAGTGCATACATTTACGTATGTGTGGTCCCAGCGGGAATTGAACCCACAACCCTGGCAAAGGAAGCACCATGCTCTACCAACTGAGCCTCTATGCTGTATTAGTCAACAACACTGTAAGCTAAAAGTCACATCCCAAAGACTGCCAGAGACGCAGAACATATTAAAAATCAATATAACACACCACTTAATGGAACATAATCAGTAGAGGATATTAAAATATTGTGATAAAGTTCAACGGAACTGGCCCGGAGGGTGTGACAGGAGTTATTGAAGCCACAAATAAAGAATTATGTTTCCTCCATTTATTCTGTAACATAATAATACTCAGTAATCTATAGTGATTGGCACACAATAAGGATAATCACACTGCTTATCTGAGATCAGATAATCAAACTTGTGATGATTCACTGTTGGGTAACTCTCTGTTTTCTGACCTGCATCCTATTGAGTGGCTTCATATTGGAGGAGAGCCCAGCTATTTTGTAAAAGCACCATCGACAGTAGTGCAAGAAGGTAATTTGGTATTGTGTGAGTAGGTACCTTCCCTGCATCCATATACTAAAAGCCATCAACAATCTCAGTGAAGAGCCTGCTCTGTGATTTCCCTTCCGTTGGGAAAAAGAAACAATTACAGACAAATTGCTATCATAACCATTTGGAAACATGGAGGTGATATGAGTACAATTAAACACTGAAAACCATTTTTTATTGTGAGCTTTAGAAGAGCAGAGAAAGAAATTGTAACAATGACAAGAAAAACATCAGAAATTGTGCTACAGCTGTATAGAAAAGACAAGTGTGGTTGTTTTTGTTTTAATAAAACCTTACGTAATCGTCATACCTACCTGGAACTGTGTGTTTCTATGGAAACCAAATCTACCAACGATACGTGAGCATATACACACCATATAAAGGCTATTTGGATCGTCACCTTTGAGTGCAACTCGAGGCAAATGTGGCGTACATACAATATCCAACACAAAAGTATATTTATTGTCTTTGTCACGTTCCTGACCTGTTTTCTGTTAGTTTGTGTATGTGTTAGCTGGTCAGGACGTGAGTTTGGGTGGGCAGTCTATGTTTTCTGTTTCTATGTTGGTTTAAAGGGTGACCTGATATGGCTCTCAATTAGAGGCAGGTGGTTTTCATTTCCTCTGATTGAGAGCCATATTAAGGTAGGTGTTTTCACACTGTTTGTTTGTGGGTGGTTGTCTCCTGTGTCAGTGTCTGTATGTTACACCACACGGGACTGTTTTCGGTTTTGTTTGTTTGTTTGTTCGTTTTATGTAGTCAGTTTTCCTGTTATTGCGTTCTTCGTGTTTCATGTAAGTTCGTCGTCCAGGTCTGTCTACATCGTTTATTGTTTTGTTAGTTAGTCAAGTATAGTTTGTTTTCGTCTTGTTTAAATAAATATCATGTCATATCACAACGCTGCGCCTTGGTCGAATCACTACTCCTCCTCTTCGTATGAAGAGGAGGAGGAACACCGTTACAGTCTTTGACCATCCCAAGCGAAACAACCATCTTTAAAACCACTGGTTATATCACTCAACACTGGATGATGCATCATGTCCCTAGTTCCTGACCACGGTGACCTGGTTTGATTGCCTGTATGCCCCTGATCTGTTCCCGCACATCACTTCACCTCAAAGTGTGTTTGTTTTGGTCAAATCGTATATTGACTTATCAGTGATGGGATCTCATATTACAAATAGCATCTTTAATAAACACATTGAAAGGTTATTTTATTCTCATACATCTCTATTACCATCTGTCTTGCTCCTTCATCCTCACGGACACAGACTGTGCTCTGTGTACAAACCTCTCTTTGATTTCCCAATTTATACCCTGTACTGTGCACTGCTGGATAGACCGTCTGTCCCAAGTCCAAACATGTCTTCAAAGTCCCGAAGAAAGATAGCAATGGTAGGGTCAGCTTGTTTTAGAGCCATCTCAGCATATTGGGTAATATCACTTTACACCTACCCTAGCCAAGTTTTTCTCAACTCCACAATGTACATCACATCAATGGAGTTGAGAGCGGACGACTTTGGGCGGACTGAACCTCCTACTACGTCGAGTCGCTGTCAGTCAATACTTGTAAAGAAGTACATTCTTAAACACGTGCCGTGTACCTATGTTTGTCATCCGTAGCTGCGTGCCTTCCTTTGTTTGCTGAAATCCACACTTTTTAATAAAACGTCTGTCAAATACATTTACTGACTGTTTCCTTGTTTGGACTGGCAGCGACTCGATGTATTTGGAGGTACACTCCGCCCCCAGTCGTCTCAACCCAACTCCACCAAGATGTACTGTACATAGCGTGGAGTTGAGAAACCCAGCTACACCTACCCCAGCCTTCTCTGTATAAATTGGATATGGCCCCATCAATGTTACTGCAAGATGATTCATTAATGTAAAGAATATTAGATGGTGAAATTAGAGGGCGATAATTCCAGGGACTGTTTTAATTCTAGACAGGATTTGAAACGTGATAAGTCCTGCAAAACACAGTACTGTTTTCATATCTAAGATTATTAGGCCAGAAAACTGAGCTGTGAAAAAAAACACAAACTCCCTTCTTTTTCCAATTGGTGAATCTACAAGAAGCCATGGGGAATGTTGCTCTTCAAATTGAATATACCGTATCTTTCTGATGCAATAATGTGTTGCTATTGAGAGAGTATTAAGGGCAGAGGACGTTGATCTCTCTGAGGTTGTGTGTTTGGGAGTCTATCAAAGTGTCAGAGGAATAGATGCAGTCCTACTGGATAATACTGAGTTAGCTTTTGTCATATAACAGTTGAACAGCAGCCAAGTCACTAAAGGGACAGGGAGATAAAACGGATTCTTTGGGTGCCGAGAATGGAAAGTGGACTAGCAGAAAGCTTGCCAGTAGTTTCTGCTTGATGGTGGCTCACTAAGCTTACTGGCATTCATGGAGCAGAGTCTCTAACATAAGCTTATCCAGAATATGGAAGCCACAGGAGCTGTTTTCTGTTTGCTGCATGGCTCAGTCATATGCTGGATATCAGGGGTGCACAAGTCCATTGTCCCCAGACCTCGAGGACCAGAGTCCTGCATCCTGGCTGTAGATAGATACCTGTTTCATTCTACCCAGTTCTTACATATCAAAAAAATCCATACACATCATTTGACTTCAGAAACACAAAAAGTGCTTTTCTGAGCTTGTTTTACAAAACACCCACAACAACCTGCATTTTTGGGGGAAAACGATGAAATGCAAATGGTGCTAAGAATTGACATATTTATGCAAATAGAGGATTGTTTGTTATTCAGATTAGCATGTTTCTGCACTTCGACACCCACAGGCCAAGTCACTGAGAGAAATGTGGGCGTGAGGAGTCCTCCCCGACCTCTAAATTATATCACAGACAAGGATCTGCAGATGTAAGACAACCTCTCACAAACACACGCATGCACGCAAGCACACAGCCACACACACACACACACGCACAGACACGCACTCATCCACCCACCCTCACTCGCCAGTATATGGCTGTCAGCACAGTCCCCTGACATAGTATCAGGGCTTTAGAGGCAACTGAAGTGTTATGGATGAGAAAAAACGCTAGCAGAAGCAAGAATGGGAATCTGGACCGTGAATAGAGAATCACGACTCAACCCTCTTGTCCTTGCATTGGAGCACTGTTCAGATCATTTTGGAAATAAATGACATTAACATACGAATGCTTTAATAATTTACAAAATGGTGAGCAGCAACAATTAAATACCAATTCATCATGTTGAAGGTTGTTGCTGAAAAGCAGAAGAATACGTCCCTGCTTGACTACTTTTTTTATTAAAGAGATGCACTAAGCTAGAGCAGCATGGAGAAGCAAACTGACAGAGGGAATAAGCATCCAATAGATGCCCCCTTTAAAAAGAGTGTAGCACCTATTTCTCAATGTCAAAAACACATATAACAGTTACTTAGTTCACCCCAATAAAACATTCCCAAATGTTAACAACACTTAGAAATGGTGGTGATATGTGAACGCTTCCATACAGCCGTTACACAGTAGGTAGTTTAAAGCATAGCACACAGAGAATTTTAGACCGAGCTTTACTTGGCGATACTTATTCAATTCCCCCACTTGGAAGACAACAGGCCATCTAAACTTCCATGTCTAGTTACAGGCGGTTCGTTTGAATTTATAAATTGTCTTGCAAGTCAGGAATTGAGGAAGTATCAATTTCCGATGGTTTCTGAACACTATAATTTGTTTACAAGCATGATAGCTGTACTTTTAGTTTGTGGTTTACGCAGAGGTTGGCCATTAGCCAATCAGCGTTTCTCAACTAGTACAAAGCACCAACGCATCCAACTGGTATTTACGACATCACAACTGCTAAAATCCCACCTTCCACTTGGTTTCGAACGCATAATTAATTTGAATACGTGTGGGTTTCTCCGTAAGCGTAAAGACACTAACAGTATCGAGTTAGCAATTGCATTTTTATCCATCACCTTTTTTTGGGGGGTCAAAGTTTTAGACTATGCAATTTATAACTTTTTATGAAGTGGGATACATTTGTGAGAATGAGGCGGACAAATCAGTCTGCGGGCACATTTAATCCTTGAGAATGTCTACTGCTATCAACAATGGAAGGAGGGCTTCAGCAAGAAGTTGCTTCGGTGGATGCTGCCCCTACCACCAACGTGACTTCTAAAGCATCTCAATCAGCAGCACTGAGCATTATCATGGGCTCGTGTGAGCATGGAAGTGAACCGGGTAAGTGAAAGAGCTAGCTTGCTACCTCTATGCTAACGTTCTAACTGGCGCATTAAGTTAACATCTTCCATTTAAATAACACTGATGAAACTAAAGAAATGCAAACATGTCTGCCAGTTGTTAGCTAAATACTGGTCATATTATAGATTGATGTCCACAATGTGGGTCATATAGCCTATACTGATAGTAATATACAAGCCTATGAGCACCGTCTTAACGAGCCCAATAATGGACTAAAGGAACCTAACGTTACTCCTTATAGTCCAAGGAGCTTACATGTTCTGTTTAGAGGCGAATTGGCTCTGGCAGCCAAAACAGCCAAGTACTCCATCTAAACGTGAATCCATTCTCAGTTGCGGTACAGTTTAAGAAAGAAAAAGCACTAATACACTAACTGTACACTGTTTTAACACAGTTGCAGCCGACAGTATTTTTCAGTGACAACACGTTCGTGGCATCCATCTTCCGTTTACACACAGGTGTTCGGAGACGCAGATGGAGGCGTACCTGCGCTATTTAGCTATCTTCCGTTTTTTTTTCTTCCGTAAACAAGCACTGTAACATGGAAATAGGGCCTTGTGGGAACCCTAACACTATAAAAGGTGTGTAGTAATTGTAGCTATTAATTTATATATATATTATATATGATATGAAAGATACATTCCTTATGTTTCCAAAACCGATTTATTTTGATGAATCACTGCTATTTTTGACATATATTATACTAAACAAAAATATATACGCAACAATTTCAAAGATTTTACTGAGTTAGTTCATATAAGGACATCAGTCAATTTAAATGTATTAATTAGGCCCCAATCTATGGATTTCACATGACTGGGCAGGGGTGCAGCCATGAGTGGGCCTTGGAGGGCATAGTCCCACCCACTTGGGAGCCAGGCCTAGCCAATCAGAATTAGTTTTTCCCCATAAAAGGCTTTATTACAGACAGAAATACTCCTCAGCACCCCTCTGACAACAGCTGAGGACATTCCTGCAGTCAGCATGCCTATTGAACGCTCCCTAAAAACTTGAGACATCTGTGGCATTGTGTTGTGTGACAAAACTGCACTTTAAAGTGGCCTTTTATTGTCCCCAGAACAAGATGCACCTGTGTAATGATCATGCTGTTTAATCAGCTTCTTGATATGCCACATCTGTCAGGTGGAGGAATTATCTTGGCAAAGGATAAATGCTCATTAACAGGGAAGTAAACAATTTTGTGCCCAATATTTGAGAGGAACAAGCTTTTTGTGCATATGGAACATTTCTGGAATTTTTTATTTCAGCTCATGAAACAAACACTTTACATGGTGCGTTTATATTATTGTTCAGTGTACTTTAGCTATAATTGTCTGTTTCTATTTCGTTTGCCAGCAATCACGATAGATAAAAAATATCTCATGTTAGCTGTACCATTGAAGGTTAGCTATATTTAATGCACAATCACAATAGTTTTAGCAAATTGCAGTTTATTTTCTATTTCACAATGCATTGTCATTACACAAATAACATTTAGAATCAATATTGTCAGTGTCAGTCATTTTCGTTAGGCACCAGCTTACCATGTACAGTAGGCTACAGAAATGTCAATCTTGTGTTTGGGCCTTTCCATCAGTCTTTGTGGTTTTTATTTGTGGGGAGCATAAATTGTATACTTGTATACTAACAAATAATTAGAACCCATGTATTTTCAATAATATACAGCACCAACTACATACATATCTGATAGGGTCCATTATCTGCTACCTGGCTTTTAATGGAGAAGGAGTTGAATTCACAGGACATACAGGAACAATACTCTGCTGAGTACAGTACTTTGGGTTCCTAACAACTGAATGGTCACCTTTTTTCAACAAAACGCCTGAAAGGACACAACACATTGTGACTATTAGAGGATGAAAAAAAAAAGAAATCAAATTATGAAACGGATACATCTATTATGGGAACAATTCCGATCTCTTAGACAAATCTGTTTCTATGGTGACCACCATCAAAATATACTGTTTGCTGAGAAGAAGAAAAAATGTAGCTTTTAGGGACGTGCTTTTTCCTTTCATTCTTCGTAGATGAATCTAAATCTGTTGTAATACTGTCTTAGTATTTAATCAATGAATTAAGTTGCATCTCGAACTTTCAGCTTTCAACATGCGGCAGGCAAAATGTGTGCAAGAAAAACACAGAGAAGGAAATTCACTGGCTGAGACTAAAATGGTGTTGAAATGTACTGCTATGGGGGATGGGTGTTGAGGGAGGCAAAATGCTCAGGCAATAACATCAGTGTGGAGGTAAACAGCAGAGCAGAGCGGAGCAGAGCAGGGGCTGTGTGTGTGTGTGAGAGAGAGAGGAGATTGCCATTGCCTGCCAAGCCTCTACACAGGGTGAGGTGACAGACCAGGCGCAGGAACATAAGGCTGTACACAACAGCAAGACCACTAACAAGCAGGGGGAAAAACTGACATTATCAAGGAGAAATGTGTGTTGGTGGTGGGTGAGGAATAGGAGATGGGGAGGATGGGCAAAAAGCTGCTATAAAGAGAAGCAGAATAACACAACGGACAAGGGAGTGGGTTTGGGCGGTAAATCTCAGTAACCCACTTCCCTCTATTTAACCCAAGCCGGGAGCCGTTCAAAAAGGGATATTGCATATTCCGTTATGCTTGTGTATTCTTACTATGGGTTGAGTGAGATCCAGTACCCCACAGCATGTCAATAAGACAGAAATAGAAAGCAGACATCCCCCCAAAGATTGTCTCGCTAGAAGCGCCTCCAAACTCCAAAGAACAAAATGTAAATGTGGCTGTGTGTGTTCAGACCGAGATCGATTAACGTGGACTTCAGGGACACTCAGACGCTAGCGATCAATACTGCACAGTGACCAAAAAAATATAAGCAGAGCACAACCTTTATTACTTTGCGATAACAGACAGTTAATGAGGAGCCACAATCTTCAGTCAGTTTTGACCAAGCTCTAGGCTACCCATCCTTCCTTAGTGATTATTTAATATAACCAAGATCCTTGTCTGGCCCCATTTAGTTCTGGATGGCGAAAGGGGCAACATGATACCCCTATCAACAATCTAAGTGACACTTTATATAGGCACTATATCCAGTAACATTTGCAATACTACTATACACAATACATTCGTTTTAGACTTGCATATTAAGTCCAAAACACATGCAAGTGCTTGGAGACAAAGATACAATTATTTCCAACTCTAAGTAGCGTGATGACGACTCTGTTCTACACATCATGGCCTGACCATTACCCGTTACTTTGGATGTAGTGGCATCACCAAATGAGTTCAGCCCAGGTCTGCCACCGCCACACCCCTTCCTCCATCCCATGATTTATTACAGTTCATCTGAGACCTGACAAATCCCCAAAGACACAATTACCTTGTTTTCCCTTGGGAAGCAAACACAGTTCATCTGAAGGGGATAATGAATACTCCATGTCATAGCTTGTTCAACAAAATGTCCATTATGTGGAGTTCATCCCTGGTGAAATTACTATATAGTCAGGAAATGTAAAGCTCTCTAGTGTGTTGTCTCCAGTGCTTCAGTGCTAGCCTCTCTACACTGGCTTCCTGTAAAGGCTAGGGCTGATTTCAAGGTTTTACTGCTAACCTACAAAGCATTACATGGGCTTGCTCCTACCTATCTCTCCGATTTGGTCCTGCCGTACATACCTACACGTACGCTACGATTACAAGACGCAGGCCTCCTTATTGTCCCTAGAATTTCTAAGCAAACAGCTGGAGGCAAGGTTTTCTTCTATAGAGCTAATTTTATTGCAATGGTCTGCCTATTCATGTGAGAGACGCAGACTCGGTCTCAACTTTTTTATATATTCTTTTATATTTATTTTACCCCCTTTTTCGTGGCATCCAACTGTCTTGTCCCATCGCTACAACTCCCGTATGGGCTCGGGAGAGACGAAGGTAAAAGAGCCATGCGTCCTACGAAACAAAACCCAACCAAGCCACACTGCATCTTAACACAGCACGCATCCAACCCGGAAGCCAGCTGCATCAATGTGTCAGAGGAAACACCGTACACCTAGCGACCTGGTCAGCGTGCACTGTGCCCGGCCCACCACAGGAGTCGCTAGTGCGCGATGAGACAAGGATATCCCTGCCGGCCAAACCCTCCCTAACCCGGACGACGCTAGGCCAATTGTGCGTCGCCCCATGGACCTCCCGGTCTCGGCCGGCTTCCCCTCTCGCCACTGGGATTCTCTGCCTCTAACCCTATTACGTGTGCTGAGTCACTGGCTTACTGGTGCTCTTCCATCCCTAGGAGAGGTGCGTCACTTGAGTGGGTTGAGTCACTGACGTGATCTTCCTGTCCAGGTTTGGCGCCACTCTCGGGTTCGTGCCGTGGGGGAGATCTTCATGGGCTATACTCAGCCTTGTCTCAGGGTAGTAAGTTGGTGGTTTGAAGATATCCCTCTAGTGGTGAGGGGGCTGTGCTTTGGCAAAGTGGGTGAGGTTATATCCTGCCTGGATGGCCCTGTTCGGGGGCCACAGTGTCACCCGAACCCTCCTGTCTCAGCCTCCAGTATTTATGCTGCAATAGTTTGTGTTGGGGGGGCTATTGTAAATCTTATGTCTGTAGTATTTCTCCTGTCTTATCCGGTGTCCTGTGTGAATTTTAAGTATGCTCCCTCTAATTCTCCCATGCCTAAGGACTACCTGGCCTGATGACTCCTTGCTGTCCCAGTCCAGCTGGTCGTGCTGCTGCTCCAGTTAACTGTTCTGCCTGCGGTTATGGAACCCTGACCTGTTCACCGGACGTGCTACCTTGGTCCGGACCTGGTGTGTGTGTGTGTGTGTGTGTGTGTGTGTGTGTGTCTCTCTCTAACTCTCTAACTCCGAATGCTCGGCTATGAAGTCAACTGACATTTATTCCTGAAGTACTGACCTCTACAACCACTGATTATTATTTGACCCTGCTGGTCCTCTATGAACGTTTGAACATCTTGGCTATGTACTGTTATAATCTCAACCCGGCACAGCCAGAAGAGGACTGACCACCCCTCAGAGCCTTTTTCCTCTCTAGGTTTCTTCCTAGGTTCCTGTCTTTCTAGGGAGTTTTTCCTAGCCACTGTGCTTCTACTTCTGCTTTGCTTGCTGTTTGGGGTTTTAGGCTGGGTTTCTGTATAGCACTTTGTGACACCGGCTGATGTAAAAAGAGCTTTATAAATAAACTTGATTGATTGATTGTCTGAATCAACACTTTCTATCACAGTGGGACTTTAGACAAAGCAAGCTGTCACCCGGTGGGAGTCTCTTAATGCAAACTGGTCATGTGCATGAGGAATTCAACACGATCTAGAATTTGTCGATTACAGTAAGTATCTGACCTGAGCTGAACAAAAGAAATCCAACATGTACACTACAGAGTGCATGTGCTACACTACACACTAACAGAAAAGGGTTCCTCAATGGTTGTTTGGGAAGGGTGATGGTTCTATGTGAAACCATACTGACCCAAAGAACCCTTTGAGCCCTTCAATGGTTCTTTGCAGTTCCGAAAACTCTTAAGTGATAATTAAAATCTAGGGGTGGTGGACCATTATAATATTTTGGGGTGTGGTTTGCTCACAGCTCTTTTGTGCAACCCTGAGTGAGAGTTTCATTCCAGTTGATCTAATCTGTTGTGTCAGGCTATTACATTGTATATATGATTATGGCCAGTGACCGTGTCTTGTGAAAGGCCTTGTGTCAATTGAGAATGGTTGACTAATTCAGTACTTCTCAATTCTCTCCTCAGGGTCCCCCAGCTGTTCCAGAGCTAGCACACCTGATTCAACGTGTTAATAATTAATAAACAAAATAATAAAACCGATGGAATTTTCCCAAATATAATATGGCTATTAAAGGGTTGGACCAGAGTGGAACCGTTTTTTGGTACTGTAAGACGCAGTATTAGATAAAACGTTGCGACCCTGCCCACCTGTGGGGAAAACAACCTGTGGTTACCTAGATTACCTCATTGGCTCACAGAAAAATGTAACCTTTTTCGAACGCAATTTTCTTGTCTGCTTGTTTTAGTCAATTACAAAACTACATTTAAGAAAAGTAAAACATGTCTAAAGATGACTTTTCAACATTGCCCTACTCCCTAGCATTCTCTCTACTTATATAAACGTAATATTGTAGGGCTTCCCTCATGCCCCTTTTCATGAGGATGCTTGCAGCCACGTGAGTGAGTGCTAGCTAGCTACCGACCAGAACACTATGCTAGCCAAGACCAACAACACAAACAAATGGACTATACAGCTACAAGTAGTGAGTGGAGTTACAAACGGCCTGTACTAAACAAGTGAAATGTATTACCTGTGATGAAATGTTTTCCACACGCATAGCTACGTGTAGTCTACTTGGACAAGGCATCCCCACATTTCCCACTCTCCCACAGGGAATAGCCTGAAGCCACAGGGCTCTTCTCGCTCTTCTATTTCCCTACATGGAAGCATTGCGAACCGTAGGTTGGGATTTTTGAGTACATTTAACAACACAGCAGCTTTTCGGCATGTTTTGTTATATCTGTATAACAAAAAATCTACAATTTACTTTACAATGGGGCTCAATAGGAAAGAATGTTGGTTTTTCCCCAATTTGTGGATGTGGTCGAGGGGAATTGATTATTATGTGAATACCGACTGGGACTATATACAGTAGGACCTTTTTAATGGTTCTTCATGGAACCTTAGGAAAGGATTCTTTATAGCACAATACAGGTTCTAATAACCTTATGAGCATAGTTCTTTATTGAACCTTCACAAAAAGGTCCCATATAGCACCAAAAAAGGTTCCACTATCGTTACAAGCCAAAGAACCCTTGTTTGGCACTATACCATTTGTTTGTGGTGTGTTTAAACTGAGAAAAAACTATTCTAGCACTGCATTTGGTGACTAAATCACAATTAACATGTAATTAAAAACACAAAGGTGCAACGCAGTTTCTAAATGCAATGAAATGCGTGAGGCATGTAGTGAAAGAGCCACCGTTAATGAAGTTAAATGAAACAAATGAATGAAAAACACTGTAACTCACCGGAGAACAGGAAGCTATTAAAGATGTGTCTTATCAGAGCGCCCTGGCGACACAGGTTCCTCTCCATGGGGAGGGCCGTGACTCTTCCGTGCTCTGATCCTGGGCACATTAGATTTAATTGGAGACTCCTGCTCTCACTTGCTCAGAAGGCTGACTTCCTCGGCTGAACCCACATTAACCCTTTGAAACTGCAGAGTGCTGGAGTGCGGGCTGAATGGAGAGCGGGGAACAGCACGGGACACGCTCTGAGTGTAATTATTCAGAATGAATTATGGTCACTTTCTCCTGGGGCCTGTCTATCCTTTCACAGCTGTGTGCCTTATCGCAAGCTCCATTCTGCCACTGTTTACCTATGCTACGCCACCCCTGACACCACACACAAGCTGTAGTCCCTAGGCTGGAGTGACTAATTTATCGTATACTGTTATACCTGTTTTAAGCAGAGAGTTGTATGTTTCCTTTTCTATTTCTGCAGTGAATGATAAAAAAACAGACCGATGCATACTCCCAACTACTTGGCTAATCTGCTACATGATTTATATCAATTCCTCTGAATTTAGTATGCTGCTGCTATTCTTTGTGTAAGATAAAGTCCTCTTTGCTTATTTTAGTTTCAATATTCAAATGGGCATTGTATTCATAATACAGTATGTGAAGGTTGTGTATAATATTTATAACTAATTACAACAATTCAAATAGAATTGAAAGGAGACACACAATGACTCAAAATTGTTTGCTTTTAGGCCAAAAAAAGTAATTTCTCCTCTTGTTAATAAAATGTTAATTATTCTCCCCTAAAGCTCATCTATCTGCTGCACCTACCTCAAATCCCTTCCTCTAATCCCAAATCTCAGATGAGAAAGCTATATTTATACACGCTTGGTCTTGGTTATGCATTACAAGTTCACATTTTTCATACTTCTTGTCCAATATGCAGGATTTTTGTTCAATATTCAACACTAAGCCAACGATGGGAGAATCCATTGAAAGTACAGCAATAGAATTCAAGAAGCTCATAAATAATGATTTACATTGAAACATGGTAAACACACAGTTCCTGAGGTTTCCATATCAAATGCATTATAATATATAAGAGGAGTGAATCAATGGGCAAGTTATTTGGGAAAGGATAAGCCAAACTGTGATACAACGTGTCTTGCTGCTTTTTGTTCTATGTTGCTCTGTCTGTATGCTACGTCTTGCTTGTCCTATGTTGCTCTGTCTGTATGCTACGTGTTGCTTGTCCTATGTTGCTCTGTCTGTATGCTACGTGTTGCTTGTCCTATGTTGCTCTGCGTGTGCTCACTGCTCAATGATTGTCTATATTGTAATTGTTTTTAATAACCTGCCCAGGAACTGCGGTTGAAAATTAGCCAGCTGGCTAAAACCGGCACTTTTACTGAAACGTTGATTAATGTGCACTGTCCCTGTAAAAAATAAAATCAACTCAACGTATAATTCTGAAACACTTTCTTTATCCAATGCTAGAATGTCCACAAGAAAGACTGTGTATTTATATGCTCACAGATACATATGAATAAACATCAAGTGCACTTTAAATCAATTCATAACAGTCTCATGCCACCCACACACGTCTTAGCATGAACACATAGCACAAACACAATAACAAGGAAGATGATATTTGTTCTCCAATACCAGTGAATCGTAAAAAAAGGCTTGGGGTTGCCGTGGAGGGGGCAGAGAGGAAGCCAAGACAACTAGCCACGTCAATGCACAACTAACTAGTTATGGCCCGTGTCTGTCCCAAATGGCACCCTATTCCCTATGTAGTGCATGACTTTTGACCAGGGCAATGTGGGCCCTGCATAGGGAATAGGGTGCCATTTAGGAGGCATTAATGAAAGACCAGAAGACTTCCTCCAGCTCACCTCCAGAGGCACTACTGCTGTACAACTCAAGAGCTTCACTTGCCACAGCAAAACTTTCTCTTTTTCAGTGATTTTCCATCATTGTGGAGTACCCTACAATCAGCTGTACCAGAAATACTCTATTTTTATAACAAAATCAAGAGTGATGGTTTTTGTTGGTAAATGCTGGACAGGCCAAGACATCACAAAATGTTGTATTAAAATATTCAAAACCGGAATAATCTTTTCCAAAGCGGGGATAGTGCAAAGTCAGCTTGCCATGCAACAACCCGTGGAATTGCTCATTTAAAAAAGTCTAACAAAATGTTCCACTGCAGCTTTCAACTGAACTTGTTCAGAAAATATTAGTAAATGCCTCTTCAGCATCATGTAAATGAATGCCACAGCATGTTCCCAATAGCCCATCAATCATTAGCATGTACAGTTGAAGTCGGACGTTTACATACACCTTAGCCAAATACATTTAAACTCAGTTTTTCACAATTCCTGACATTTAATCCTAGTAAAAATTCCCTGTCTTAGGTCAGTTAGGATCACCACTTTATTTTAAGAATGTGAAATGTCAGAATAATAGAGATAATTATTTCTTCTGGCTTTTATTTCTTTCATCACATTCCCAGTGGGTTAGAAGTTTACATACACTCAATTAGTATTTGGTAGCATTGCCTTTAAATTGTTTAATTTGGGTCAAACGTTTCGGGTAGCCTTCCAAAAGCTTCCCACAATAAGTTGGGTGAATTTTGGCCCATTCCTCCTGACAGAGCTGGTGTAACTGAGTCAGGTTTGTTGGCCTCCTTGCTCACACACGCTTTTTCAGTTCTACCCACAAATTTTCTATGGGATTGAGGTCAGGGCTTTGTGATGGCCACTCCAATATATTGACTTTGTTGTTCTTGGTGTCATTGTCCATTTGAAAGACCCATTTACGACCAAGCTTTAACTTCCTGACTGATGTCTTGAGATGTTGCTTCAAAATATCCACATAATTTTCCTGGCTCATGATGCCACCTATTTTGTGAAGTGCACCAGTCCCTCCTACAGCAAAGCACCCCCACAACATGATGATGCCACCCCCGTGCTTCACGGTTTGGATGGTGTTCTTCGGCTTACAAGCTTCCCCCTTTTTCCTCCAAACATAACCATGGTCATTATGGCTAAACAGTTCTATTTTTGTTTCATCAGACCAGAGGACATTTCTCCAAAAAGTATGATCTTTGTCCCCATGTGCAGTTGCAAACCGTAGTCTGGCTTTTATATGGCGGTTTTGGAGAAGTGGCTTCTTCCTTGCTGAGCGGCCATTCAGGTTATGTCGATATAGAACTCGTTTTACTGTGGATATAAATACTTTTGTACCTGTTTCCTCCAGCATCTTCACAAGGTCCTTTGCTGTTGTTCTGGGATGATTTGCACTTTTTCGCACCAAAGTACATTCATCTCTAAGAGACAGAGCGCGTCTCCTTCCTGAGCGGTATGACGGCTGTGTGGTCCCATGGTGTTAATACTTGCGTACTATTGTTTGTACAGATTAATGTGGTACCTTCAGGCATTTGGAAATTGCTCCAAGGATGAACCAGACTAGTGGAAGTCTACCATTTTTGTCTGAGGTCTTTGCTGATTTCTTTTGATTTTCCAATGATGTCAAGCAAAGAGGCACTGAGTTTGAAGGTAGGCCTTGAAATACATCCACAGGTACACCTCCAATTGACTCAAATTATGTCAATTAGCCTATCAGAAGCTTCTAAAGCCATGACATCATTTTCTGAAATTTTCCAAGCTGTTTAAAGGCATAGTCAATTTAGTGTATGTAAACTTCTGACCTACTGGAATTGTGATACAGTGAATTATCAGTGAAATAATCTGTTGGAAAACATACTTGTGTCATGCACAAAGTAGATGTCCTAACCGACTTGCCAAAACTATAGTTTGTTAACAAGAAATTTGTGGAGTGGTTGAAAAACAAGTTTTAATGACTCCATCCTAAGTGTATGTAAACTTCCGACTTCAACTGTACATGATAGTCACATAGCAGTCCTCTCATAAAGCTCATTTCCTGCTGATGTGCCAATGTTTTTCTAAACATAATTGATGAGTGAACACAAAACTCAAATGAAGTGCTTCACATATTTTTTAAAAATGCAGAACTGCAAAGTGTTGTGGTAATCAAGTGCCATACAACTTCTCAGGGAGAAACTGTGTTGCTGACAGAATTCTTCCTCTAGTCTAGCACACATTCAAAGCCAGCTTGCCATGAAATTAACATCACAGCCTGTTTATCATTTAACTGAGCTGATCAAAGAAGTATGGCATTGTTTCTGATCTCAAATTAAGACAGAGAATTGGCATAAAGTACAAAATTGCATGTTAGATTTACAATGTATAATTCATGTACCATTTCGAAACAGAAAAGTGGTGAAGCAATTGCAGTCTGAGCAATTTCACTTCTGCACATACAGTGAAGTGAATTTGATTGCACCTCAGTGATTCAGTATAGTGTTCCCTGGCATGACGTTGATGATGATGATGATGATGATGACTCTCAATAGCTGTGTATAGACTAGAGTTGCAAAATTCTGGTAACTTTCCTAAAATTCCTTGATTCTCCAGAAATCCTGTTTGGAAGATTTCTGGTATTATGATGGAATAAGCAGGAAATCCGGGAACCCTCCAAACAGGATTTCTGGAAAACCAGGGAATTTTGAGAAAGTAACAGGAATTTTGCAACCCAAGTACAGACTGTTTCTCAGTCCTTTCAAGTCTACTTTTCTTGCCATTCATAGAACTAAACCTAACTAAACCTAAACCATTTGGAGTCAACAATTGTATCTGTTATATTAATTTCAAATATTTACACAATAATGTTAAAATTCTTGTATCATTCTACTCATCGTCACGGAGGATATGCCGAAAAGTGTCTTGAGTTTGAATTTTGTTCTATTTAACAGGCCATTCTAATACATTTATTTTAATTCAGTTAAAAGTGCCTTGCTCGTTGTTTTTGTTGTTATAATACTCTCATACAGTGGATTTGGAAAGTATTCAGACCCCTTTACTTTTTCCACATTTTGTTAAGTTATAGCCTTATTCTAAAATTAATTAAAGATTTTTTTCCCTCATCAATCTACATACAATATCACATAATGACAAAGTGAAAACAGTTGTTTTTTTCAAATGTATAAACATTTAAGTATTCAGACCCTTTGCTATGAGACTCGAAATTTAGCTCAGCAGCATCCTGTTCCTATTCATCATTCTTGACATGTTTCGACAACTTGATTGGAGTCCACCTGTGGTAAATTCAATTGATTAGACATGATTTGGAAAGCCACAGACCTGTCTATATAAGGTCCCACAGTTCACAGTGCATGTCAGAGCAAAAACCAAGCCATGAGGTCGAAGGAATTGTCCATAGAGCGCAGAGATAGGATTGCGTGGAGGTACAGATCTGATGAAGAGTACCAAAAAATGTCTGCAGCATTGAAGGATCCCAAGAACACAGGGGCCTCCATCATTCTTAAATGGAAGAAGTTTGGAACCAACAAGACTCTTCCTAGAGCTGTGCTGTGACAAGGTAGGGGTGGGATACAGAATATAGCCCTATTTAGTAAAATATCAAGTCCATATTATGGCAAGAACAGCTCAAATAAGCAAAGAGAAATGACAGTCCATCATTACTTTGAGACATGAAGGTCAGTCAATGTGGAAAATTTCAAGAACTTTGATCGTGAATTTCATGAACTTCGACCACGTTTCTTCAAGCGCAGTCGCAAAAACCACCAAGCGCTATTATGAAACTGGCTCTCATGAGGACCACCACAGGAAAGGACCCAGAGTTACCTCTGCTGCAGAGGATAAGTTCATTTGAGTTACCAGCCTCAGAAATTGCAGCCCAAATAAATTATTCACAGAGTTCCAATAACAGACACATCTCAACATCAACTGTTCAGAGATGACTGCGTTAATCAGGCCTTCATGCTCGAATTGCTGCAAAGAAACCACTACTAAAGGACACCAATAAGAAGAAGATACTTTCTTGGGCCAAGAAACACAAGCAATGGACATTAGACCGGTGGAAATCTGTCCTTTCGTCTGATGAGTCCAAATTTGAGATTTTTGGTTCCAACCTCTGTGCCTTTGTGAGACGCAGAGTAGGTGAACGGATGATCTCCGCATGTGTGGTTACCACCGTGAAGCATGGAGGAGATGGTGTGGCGGTGCTTTGCTGGTGACACTGTCAGTGATTTATTTTGACTTGAAGGCACACGTAACCAGCATGGCTACCACAGCATTCTCCAGCAATACACCATCCCATCTGGTTAGCGCTTAGTGGGACTATCATTTGTTTTTCAACACGACAATGACCCAAAACACACCTCCAGGCTGTGTAAGGGCTATTTGACCAAGAAGGAGTGATGGAGTGCTGCGTCAGATGACCTGGCCTCCACAATCACCCGACTTCAACCCAATTGAGATGGTTTGGGATGAGTTGGACCGCAGAGTGAAGGAAAAGCAGCCAACAAGTGCTCAGCATATGTGGGAACTCCTTCAAGACTGTTGGAAATTCATTCCAGGTGTTTACCTCATGAAGCTGGTTGAGAGAATGCCAAGAGTGTGTAAAGCTGTCATCAAGGCAAAGGGTGGCTACTTTGAAGTATCTAAAATATATTTTGATTTGTTTAACACTTTTATGGTTACTACATGATTCCATATGTGTTATTCATAATTTTGATGACTTCACTAATATTCTACAATGTAGAAAATAGTAAAAATAAATAAAAACCCTTGAATGAGTAGGTGTGTCCAAACTTTTGACTGGTACTGTATGTAAATGTAATTTCAGTTTTTATTTGTAAAAAAATTGCTAACATTTCTAAAAACCTGTTTTTGCTTTGTCATTATGGTGTATTGTGTGAAGATTGATGAGGGAAAAAAACGATTTAATCAATTTTATTATAAGGCTGTAACGTAACAAAATGTGGAAAAAGTGAAGGGGTCTGAATACTTTCCGAATGCACTGTATAATAGTCTCATGCACGCAGTGATTATGTTCAAAACTCTGATAATCTAACAGATGGGAAGTCATGTGCTGCTGACTTGAGTTGATGGTATCATGAACGGGTGGGACGACGATTTGAAAAGCTCATTGTGTGAATATGAGCTTAGTAATGAAGAAATACTCCGGGGTGAGAGAGCTGATTTGTCTATGAACGCGATAGAAAACCGGTTCCCCCATACCATAGGAATAAAATCTAAGTTTAGGTGCAGTGCTGCAATCCGGAATGCTCAAGGAGAGGTTGCCATGGAAACAGAGTTACATTGGACCAAAATGAAAGCGTCTGAGGCTTAGACTTTCACTGTACATACATTTTTATCTTCATCTCTTTCTTGTTCTTTAACCTTATACTACACATACAGTACGTTCGTATTGACCCAGTCAAGATTACAGTGCTAGCTAGATTTAACAATGACATTGAGAAAATATAACAAATATGTTCAAATCCAATTATAGTAAAACGTGCTGTCGAATTTTGCTGTTGTACCCAGTTGCATGTGGACCTTTACCTAATAAGTGAAAGTTTTAGAAATCTTATCTGCATTCTAGAATCTTCTGTAATAATGACTGACCGAGGAATCCAAACATTGGGAGAAGATGTAGACATGTCTAATTCTTAGGATGAATCTTAAAAGGCAGCTCCCGTAGGTTAGACTTATCATACAGTCATTTATCTGCATCTTTTTTTTCTATATAACATCCCTATGTAAGCCCTCATAAATAAAATAGCCCCATGAAATGTTCATATACTATACGAGTTCTCTGTCAGTTGCTACAGATTTTTCATCAACACATAAAAACTGTATTGAAAACAGCTTGGATTCTGAATAAAATCTGAGGACTGAATATATTTCATATTTGATAGACAATTTGACTTTTTTTTGTGGATATCTAATGGCATGACTTGTAAAGAATGCTACTGTCACACACGTACAGTACAGGACCAACTTTTTCATGATTAAAGTAAATCTGCAGTGGTCTGTTCTGCGTCAGACAGGATTTCTACAAAGTTATGTCACTCCACAATCTTAAAAGGCCCTCCCTGAAAACCTTTTATTAACTGTCTCAAAGGGAACAGTTTGAAAATGCCTACACACCATGATCACATGTGGCAATACTGTTCTTGTTGAATTTATGTTTCCAATTTCAAAAAGCACAGAGGAACGCAAAGTATACACTGTAAAAAAAAAAAGCCAATTTAACCAATTGCTTAATCAGAGTTAATCTGTGAGTTGAGTGGAGTTCAAAAGGACATGAATTAGAGTTCATGTGTTAAAGTTTGTTTACTCAACAAACTCTTCTCGAAGTCAGCTAAATTTGAAAACGGTTGTTGAGTAGATTGACAAATTCATTTTTCTCTCAAAACAACTCAAAACCTTCCCCCATCACACTCAGCATGCTCATGTTCATGTTTGCCTTTGGAAGGCAACACTGTAAAAAAAAAAAGTACATTCAAACAATTGCTTATTCAGCGTTATTATTCGAGTTGAGTGGGCTTCAAAAGGACTAGAATTTGAGTGAATGTGCTGAATTATGTTTACTCAACAAACTCTGCTCGAAGTCAGCTGAATTTGAAACCGGTTGCTGAGTAAAATTACAAATTCATGTTTTCTCAAAAGAACTCAAAACCTTCCCCATCATGCTCAGCATGCTCTTTTGCAGGTAGATTTTCTGAATTGTTTGTTTCAATACCTGTGTTTGTGCATGTACTTTGATTGGTTGATTAATATTATCCTACACAAACATAGATAGCATACATTTTTTTCTAAACTAATCCAATCTAGTAGTTGGATTTATTGCACCTGTTACTGAGATGGCTGTTCCAGTTTATATGATTTAGGTAGTCTTAATAATCAATCTTCAGTCATTCTAAATGCAGGTTTCGGGATATTAAAAGTTCCAGTTGTTGGATATCTTCACTCTGGCTGGATTCCAATAGGAATTGCACAGCACTTTGCAAGCCAGCATAGTCTGATTTGCAGACTTGCTGTGGCCTGTAAACCAGGAGTTTGAGACCATTGTGTTAGGGTGTAAATAGGCCCTCAAAAAAAGGCCTTATGATAAATGTAATGTATTGTCATAAAGAGTTTAATATTAAAGATAACATATTCACTTAGACACTCACTTGGTGAAGGCTGCAGTACTGAAAACCATTGAATACAACAACCATGTCTCTGTCGCTAACAAATACAGTAATGGGTGGTAACTACCATTCACTCGAAACGCAAGGCAGTCTGGTAAATAAGCAAACAAGGTCCAATAAATTCTCAAATTGAATGCATGTTGGTTCCGCTAAATGCCCAAATGTTGAGCAAACTCACAATCCTATTGCAGCTGGTTGCCTTAGAATTGTAATCACCATATTTGTTCTTTACAGTGTACTCCCCCAGAAGAGTGTGAGGTTTCTATTTTAAAACAGCAATAATGTTCCCTAGACATCAACTCTTAGGAATATGTTTTAGGAGATCTCATAAAAACAGAGTGAATTCTTTTAGAAATAATTTAATTTACCAGCATTCTTGTTTAGTTGTATTTCTTACCAAGGACCACTGTCAATGTTGACTCAAATTACAATTAGTTTTTTTGTTGCCATTTCCACTGCATACATAAAATCAAATCAGAACATATTATTTATAAACCCTATCCAGCTGTGTCACATAAAACCAATATCATGCAATCAATGACATTCACTAACATCCAGGGGTCATTGGAGAAGCCCATCTGGGTCAACATTGGCCACTTACGAGTAAAACCCTGCAACTTCACATTGTACTTATTCACTTTATACTCATCCTCATATTATTACACTCATACTAACACACATTTATTTTTGCGATCATATACTCTAGCCTGAGCCGAACACAGCACACCACTTTATCTCAGGGCATAGACATGAAATAGGCCTAGGCCTATGGTCTTTACTAATACTGCAAGAAAGAAAAATGATGTATTTGTGATAACTTACCAGTGGTTTCCACTATTCCTTCCAATATGACCACAATTTCAAACTGTTCTGTTTGCATGGATCTCTGGGAGAGTTCGTAGAATGGGCTTTTGGTGTCAATCACATGGCAGATTGTGAGTGGTGAGACGAGGAAGAGCTGGTCCGCCCCGGTACTGAAGCCCACGTCCAATTCCAACTGATCCAGCGGAAGAAACTCGCCTTCGGGCGTCTGACGAGACTATGGAAGCGTACATAGATGGAGTTTGAAAGAGAGACACAGTTTAACTACTGCAACCTAGTGAGCCATACTGACAGCCATCCACAATTTGTGAGCAATCAAAGCGATCAATCATCAGTAAATAGACAGAGTTAGTAAATTGAATGAGGGCTATAGCTAATCAGGCACATCAAGCCACATCAAAGGTTGTTAACCCAGTGACCACCACTATAGCGCTCCAACTTCAAGGGGGTCTATGGGTTTATTAATCAAATTGTTTAATTCATAAAAATGTAAACATTATAGCATTGCCACTAAATGTGTCTGGAATTAATAGCTTTATGCTTTTAATTCACATTGGTAAGCGCATTTGCAAAGAAAGTTTAAAAAAAAAGTTATATCAGCAGGGAATAATACACTTTATAACAATACCTTAATTCTAATAACGATGTATTTCATTATCTTTTCCAACCGTGTTTAATATTTAATTGTGCGTAATTAAACAATAAGAAAACAAATACATTACACCGTCTGAAATAAGTATTTTGTAACGTTTAAATACACAAATATTGTTGAGCTATATGGAGGCAGAGAAGTGCCACTTACTTTCAGCAATTTGCAGCGGATCTGTGCGGAGACCATATGGCTATTACGCAGGTTGCCGACTCTGAACATGAGGGTTAGTTTTCCATCTCGCATCGAAATAGCCGCATGTTCACTGAACATCAAGGTCTCTGCCCTTTTTTTGGGCTGGGACATCTTAATGAACATGCAGCCAATCAAAAAAGCATCAACGATTGATCCCAGGATTGACTGGAAAAGAAAGAGAATGATCCCCTCGGGACATTTGTCCGTGATATACCTATAGCCATATCCTATTGTTGCTTCCGTTTCTATGAAGAATAAAAACGCGGAGGGAAAGTTGTAGACATTGGCAACGCATGGCGTATACTTGTCATCGTGGGCTCGATGGAGGTCTCCTCTTATGTAGGCTATGATCCACCACATGAAGGCCATGAAGAGCCATGCCACCGTGTATGTAAGGATGAAGATGAATAAATTCCAGCGCCATTTCAAATCGACCAGTGTGGTGAATAAATCGGAAAGATATCTACTGGTTTCACCACCCAGGTTTCCATGCTGGACGTTACATCGCCCGTTCTTGTCCACAAAGCGTTGCCTCTTCTTTTTCTTCTCTGGTGCTGGCTGGTTGAATCCAGACCCGCTGGATGAGGTGGTCACTACCTGATAATCGTCCCCAAATTTCTTTCGGAGTGCAGACATACTACGATGACAGCAGCGAGAGAAATAATCTGAAGGGTTTAATGTAAAGTCTATTTCTGTACAGGACTTCGTTGTAGTTGCAGCAATTGGCCTTATGTTGTGTCCAATATCTTGGAATTGGAAATAAGGCGAGGAAAGTACGTTCTGTAACGAACTAATCATGCACTGTCCCCTCGCTCCACATACTGTTCCTACTACTGCACTCCAAAGCCATGAAAATAAGAGAGGGCTAATGTCACTTCAATCACAACAAAGAGCTCTTCATCCGAAAAGGAGTCCGCTATAAAACAATTACGCACAGGATCATCTGCTATCCAAACGCGTCCGTTGCAGTTCAGGTTTTGAACAGATTATTCTTTGGTGAGTCGCTGCTGATTACTTATCGCCCTCCCAGGTTAGACCAATGCAGGTTGGCTCAACACTTTCCTCCTCCGTGAAGTCCACACCTTGGGTTAAAAGTTGAAAATGTTTCGACGCCCCGTCAAGCAATCAGGATCCGGTAGGTAATTAATGAATCGTTGGTAAATGTGATTAGAAGCCGTGGTCAATATGAAACGGCACAATACGTACTGTACATCCGATTTCAGAGTTGGTGTTGGACACAATTTGGTTCCCAAACCTCCGCTTTGTGCTACTGCGGGCGCACATAGGATCTGCATTCAGTCCTATGACAGTGGAATATGATGGAAAATAATGGATTCGGGGAACAATTTACTGTCCGCTCATACTTATGTGGTTCCCCTTACCGATGATGCCTGCAAGCTGTATTTCCTGCGGCCCCTTTTCCTCTTCTGGTGGAATTTTTCTTGTGATGTTCTTATGGACGCAAGTATTAAGAATCCAACAGCAGCTGTTTCGTTCTTTCTCTCGATTTTCCTCTTCACGGCTCCTGCGCACTGCACGTTCCTTATACAACGATGCACTCACTATTTCCTACTGGTACTACAAACAGGGGCGGCCTTAGTGATTTGCAGGCCCCAGGCAGAGGCCCCAGGTATGACTCCACATTCATGTCAATAGGAATAACACTACTTTTGTCTTCCATTGTGTAAAGACAGTCACTATCAAAAAACTATTAACACTCAACACAACAACAAAGAATTAGTGTATTTAAATGGTAGTACATTTTACTAAATTACTCACTCAAAATGTACGAACTATAATATATTATACTTATAAATATATATATTTTTAAATAATAAAAATGTGACCGGAAGACAATATTCAGAAAGTATTTTCACACAAAGTAGACTATTTGATTGACAACGATTCTTATTTAAGTAACCATGTAAAAATGCAAACTATTCAGAGACTTTCAAACTGTACATAACCTCAATAAGATTTAGTACAGACCTGGCCTGAAACAAAATGTAGATACAGTAGCCTACTTTGACAACAATTCAGTGAATGCAACAAGTATTATAAAGACAGATAAAGGGAGAAGATCAAAAACACAACTATTGTTCAGAGACAATTTCCTTAAAAGATTTGTAGGACAAATTCACGTCACACTGTCACATGAGTGTTTGCATTTAGCCTACAACATGCCATGAAACTTCTTGAAGCAGGGCCCCGTCCTACAAAGTGGAACAACATGTAAAAATTGACAACAAATCAGTAAATGCAACAAGGAGTAGATACAGTTGAAGTTTACATACACTTAGGTTGGAGTCATTAAAACTCGTTTTTCAAACACTCCACAGATTTCTTGTTAACAAACTATAGTTTTGGCATACTTTGTGCATGACACAAGTAATTTTTCCAACAATTGTTTACAGACAGATTATTTCACTTATAATTCACTGTATCACAATTCCAGTGGGTCAGAGGTTTACATACACTAAGTTGACTTGCCTTTAAACAGCTTGGAAAATTCCATAAAATCCATGGGACCATGCAGCCGTCATACTGCTCTGGAAGGAGACGCGCTCTGTCTCCTAGAGATGAACGCACTTTGGTGCGAAAAGTGCAAATCAATCCCAGAACAACAGCAAAGGACCTTGTGAAGATGCTGCAGGAAACAGGTACAAAGTATCTATATCCACAATAAAACAAGTTCCATATTGACATAACCTGAATGGCCGCTCAGCAAGGAAGAAGCCACTGCTGCAAAGCCGCCATAAAAAAGCCAGACTACGGTTTGCAACTGCACATGGGGACAAAGATCATACTTTTTGGAGAAATGTCCTCTGGTCTGATGAAACAAAAATAGAACTGTTTGGCCATAATGACCATCGTTATGTTTGGAGGAAAAAGGGGGAGGCTTGCAAGCCAAAGAACACCATCCCAACCATGAAGCACGAGGGTGGCAGCATCATGTTGTGGGGTGGTTTGCTGCAGTAGGGGCTGGTGCACTTCACAAAATAGATGGCTTCATGAGGGAGGAAAATTATGTGGATATATTGAAACAACATCTCAAGACATCAGTCAGGAAGTTAAAGCTTGGTCGCAAATGGGTCTTCCAAATGGACAATGACCCAGCATACTTCCAAAGTTGTGGCAAAATGGCTTGAGGACAACGAAGTCAAGGTATTGGAGTGGCCATAACAAAGCCCTGACCTCAATCCTATTGAAAATTTGTGGGCAGAACTGAAAAAGCGTGTGTGAGCAAGAAGACCTACAAACCTGACTCATTTACACCAGCTCTGTCAGGAGGAATGGGCCAAAATTCACCCAACTTATTGTGGGAAGCTTGTGGAAGGCTACCCGACACGTTTGAGTGTATGTAAACTTCTGACCCACTGGGAATGTGATGAAAGAAATAAAAGCTGAAATAAATAATTCTCTCTACTATTATTCTGACATTTCACATTCTTAAAATAAAGTGGTGATCCTAACTGACCTAAGACAGGGAATTTTTACTAGGATTAAATGTCAGGAATTGTGAAAAACTGAGTTTAAATGTATTTGGCTAAGGTGTATGTAAACTTCTGACTTCAACTGTAGAAAAAGATTTAGAGCAAAAATCCAAATGCACCCACACAAAGTAGGCCTGACACAAAATGTAGACATATGAGCCTGCTTTGACAGTAGCCTACTTTGAAATCATTGACTGCAGACAGATACTGAGAGAAGATACAAAACATGATTTTAAAAAGTACCCAATTTCCCTAGAAGACATGTAGGACAAGTACATACTTCACACTGTCACTTTAATGTTTACATTTAGCCTACAACATGTCATACAACTTCTGGAAGCACGGCCCCATCCTGCAAAACAGAACACGTAGAGCACCCAAAGGAGGTTCCTACACATCTCCCACTATTTGCCCTGCGTCCACTCCGGATGCACACCACACACCCTCTCTTGCGCCCTTCAAACTTCACCAGGGAGTGGCCTGCTTTCAAATTAGGAGTAACAACTCTTGGTGCCACACTCTTGTCTCCCCCGCTTTCGTCCACAGTAGCCATCACAAAGTGAATGCACAAGCTGCATTTTGAATGCCTTCAGGGACCAGCACCTGCGGTTTCTGGGAAGAGGCCTTTGCAGGGTCCCCCACACTGGTCTACTGTCGCCGCCCTCAGGGTACCACACATAGGAAGAAATATGCCACGCAATCGCTTTGAGCAGCTATGTAGGTAGATGCACTTTTTGGATCCAAATGAGACTTACAAATTTCACAAAGTAAACTGTCTGGTACATGGGTGAGTGATGAGACTTAGGGTAGATGCACTCCATGGAAACGTAGGCTCCCCTCTCTAGTGTGCTCTTCCTCCTCCTCTCCCTCTCCATGTTCCTCTCACCCTCCACTCTCCTCTCGCTCGACACCTCCCTTCTCTTCCTCCTCGCTCCACAGCTCTATGCCTCCAGTCATCTCTAACCCCCCCCCTGCCTTCTGCTGCTGAGCCCTGACTCTCCACATCGCTTCCCTCGCTCACTGACCTAGAGTAACAGAGGGAGGGAGAGAGAGAGAGAGAGAGAGGAGAACAGAGGAACAAATAGGATACAATTGTGGTCAGGATCATAATCTCTCGCTCTCTCTCTTTCAGACACATGCACACACTCTCTCCCTTCCTCTCTTTTCCTCAGCCATACAGATACTCTCTAATAATCACCTCTTAGGGGTTTCCATAATAAAATGTGTATTACAGTTACAACACGCCTCCCATTGCACACACACACACGTTTTGTTCTTCTATCCTTGTGGGGACCTAAAATGTATTTCCATTCAAAATCGTATTTTCCCTATCCCCTAACCCTAAACCTAATTCTAATCCTAAACCTTTCCATAACCCTAACCTTAACTGTAACCCAAACCCTAAACCAACTCCTAACACTAAACCTAACCACTAACCTCTTACCCTAACCGTAATTCTAACCCTAAACCTAACCCCTAATCTTAAAATAGCCTTTGTCCTCAAAGGGACGTGGGAAATGTCCCCATGAGGGAGAATGTCCCTTGTTTTACTATCCTTGTGGGGACCCACCCACACACACACACAAACACACACAATATAATCATGTGGTACCCCTGGAAGCGTTGCTGCTGCATCTGCAATAGCTAATGGGGATCCTAATAAACTAAACTAAATCATGATGCTATACAGCACTTTCATTCAATAAATCAGTAAAATCCCATTACACACAAACACCCCCACACATATACAGTATCATCATAAAGCTATACAGCACTTGCATTCAATCAGTCAATCATCATTCACAGTGATTTTATAAAGCCCTTAGTGGCCAGATTGTTTCTCAGATCATTATGTGCATATAGTTCTGTCAGACTGATGGGTAATCAGACAGGATAGAGCACACAAAAAGACGTTCATAAATATGTTCATAGATGACCAGCAAGGTTCGATTATAACCGTAAAGGCTGTATATGGTACACACACTTCAAGACCTACGGTCAGATTAATTAGTTAGCTGGTTGTCTTTGTAGAGGGGAAGTGAGACGATCAGGGGAGTGGCAGCGTACCGAGCAAAGCACAATGTTGCTGCCTCCACTCTACTCTAATGTTCTTGCCTGACAGACAACTACTGAGTTAGATAATGCTATCTTATTAGTTACGAAGCTGGGAGAGTTTCCAAACGAATAGCACCGGCAGAAACAAGCAACTTGTTAGTTGGCTATATAAAAACAATGTCACTAACTCAATATCATTTGAGCTAGCAAACATGACAAACAATAACCTAAGTTCCACAAATAAACACAAATTACTCTAATCTCTATTGCGTGGCTAGTTAGCTGGTTTTCTGTATGGCTAATGATAGGTACTGATCCTTCCTCTCACAGATGATCTGCATGTACAAGCACCATCTGGACTGGACACAGCTAGACAAACGTATCTTTTTGAGAAGATCAGGGAGTTTTGCGACGAAGAGGCTATGGACATCACAAAGTCAAGGGCAGGACAGAAACAGGCTCTCCGAATATAGATTCCCTTGTTCATGCGTGGTTCGGACGGAACAGTCATCAGCACTATCTGCAGTGCCTCTTCAAATGACTCTCTCCTAACACACACGCCATACGTTGCTGCTACTCATTTTTTTTTATCCTGCTGCTCAGCCACTTTACCCCTGATTGTATTCATATAACTACCTTTTCTATCACTCATATCATTATTGATATTGTTCTTGTACATACTGTATATTTTATTTATATTGACACCATCTATTTCTGATATTACTCCTATGCAAGTAAGCATTTGGCTGTACCGTTCACACCTTCTGTAGAGACCCATCCACTTAGCAAGACTTAACATAATATTGATATATAACATGAATATTGATATGTGTGGTCGTAACATGATTTTGTGACATACCACAACAATATCATGTGACCGTATCAAGTGTCCACCATAAAAATATATGGCGCATCCACATAAATATATGGCGCATCCACATAAATATATGGCGCATGCATCGGTTTGTGTACTGTACATGTGCACCTCAGTGAGGTTTCAACTCAGGTTGCATGGCCTTAACTTATGTATGGAATACTATGTGATAAGTGTGTGTGAAACAGTATATAAAGTATGCTAATGTATGGTGTGAAGGCATTTGGGCAGTGTTCAAAGCACTTAAGTAAAAATACTTTATATATGTATTTTTGGGTGTATCTGTACATTACTTTATTATTTATCTTTTTGGCAACTTTTACTTTTACTTCACTACATTCCAAAAGAAAATAATGTACTTTTTACTCCATCCATTTTCCCAGACACCCAAAAGTACTCGTTACATTTTGACAGGAAAATTGTGGAATTCACACACATTCCTACTGCATCTGTAACGCTCGTCTTCCTCGCCTTCTGAGGAGGAGGAGTAGGAAGGATCGGAGGACCAATGTGCAGTGGTAAGTTTCCATATTTTAATAAAGCAAACTGAACACTGAACAAAACAACAAAGTGAACGAACGAAAACGAAACAGTCCCGTATGGTAAGACACAGGAACAATCACCCACAACCCACAATGACAAATAGGCTACCTAAATATGGCTCCCAATCAGAGACAACGACTGACACCTGCCTCTGAATGAGAACCATATCAGGCCAAACACATAGAAACAGACAAACTAGACATACAACATAGAATGCCCACTCACATCACACCCTGACCAAACAAAACATAGAAACATACAAAGCAAACTATGGTCAGAGCGTGACAGCATCTCATCTGGCAGACTCACTAAACACAAAGGCTTTGTTTGTAAATTATTTCTGAGTGTTGGATTGTGCCCATGGCTATCCGTCAATAAAAAAAAATTGAGAAAAAAATTGTGCCGTCTGGTTTAATATAAAGAATTAGAAATGATTTACTCAAGTATGACAATTTAGTACTTTGTAGAGTGGTATTTTGTTCCACCACTGGATGTGGCTAGGGGTTATAGCATTTATTTCACATGACCCATCAATTTAGACAAGTGTGTCTGGGTAAGCATCTAATATTTAAAAAATATTTTAATCTGGATACTTTCTGTTTACCTGGATTTTATTCCTTATTTTAGGCTACTACCACTTTTAGTCTTAATCTTTACTACACTACTCACTGTTTAGCACATGACCTCATGTGAATCCTTAAAGAGATGGGTGGGGCTGGTTTAAGACGGTGTGAACAATGCTGAATGGGTGTAGACAAAGGAGAGCTCTCCAGTAGGTAACAAAACATTCAAAGGCCATTTTCTCAGTGTATCAACTTTCAAAGCAGAATGACTTTCCCATTGTTCCTCAAAAATGCTGTGTATGATACACCATTTTATAGCTCTGAGTCTCTACTTTTATCCAATGTAAAAAAAAAAGCTAAAGCAGTTCTCATGGTAACCAAACAAACAGACTTGCTAGTTTAGCTAACCAAACCATCTGTCCTCGTTTTCCATCATGAAAATGGAATTCAACGATGCCAATTATGTTTCAAATCGACTTTTGCTTTCAAAGGCCTCTCAAACATAGAACATGCAAGAAGGAACTATGGCAATTGAATTTTACCATGCAAAAATACTGTGCTTTATAGGGAAATAATGCACGCTCTAGAATACCCTTCAAGCTAAACAGAAACAATTATTCCACAATGCCATGGAATATGTAGGTATACGCCTTATACCCACTTATTTTTCAGTGAGTATGCATATACTCACGGCTTAATCCCCACGATGTGTATCAAAGTAGTGGAGGTATATGCCATATCAATGAATAAGGCTGATGGAACAGATCAGAATGTTTAGCTTAAAATGTTGTCAAACTATTATTTCTTCACATTTTAGGCACACGGTGGTAGATCTATGAGCGAATGTTCCAAAACGCAATGAATGGAAATCACCTTTCTAAAATGCGCAGCGCACATGTGACTGGTTTCATGGACAGAGATGGAAATATCTGTTCGAAATGTAGAAAGAGAGGAGATCTAAAGATGCAACAACTATCATGGGTTGCCAATATAACTAGGATAATGCCTTTGGCTGCAGGACAATGAAAGAACGAAAACTAATAGAACAGGAGAAAGCATATGAAGAAGTCAATATAGAATAACTGCCTCCACGTTTCTATGGTGGGATTTTGGCTATAGGGTACTTTGACGCGAGGTAAGACATGCCTCCTGATATGAAGTAAAACGTCCAGGTTTCAAACAATTAAGTAACAGGAGAAATATAGCGATGCTAATGATGGGCCTAACCGTACTCTGGTAGACGGAAAGGCTTTCCCAATAACCTTCTCAATGAAATGTTAGCTAGTTCCAAAGTAGCCTATGCTTACCTGGCAGAATGATGTCATGCTTATTTGCATCAATCCAGTGGTCTTTTGTTTTGCATGTGCTACAGAAATACCACTATCCAAACAACAGTGCTAGGTGCCTGTGCACTTGAACTAAAGGGTAACTACACAAAAAAAATCTAAATTTCTTAGATTTTCCCCCCAGACCTCAAAAGTGGTCTTGTGATGTGGTGTAAGCATTGTTATGGACTTACAATATCAAATGCTGTTATTTTTCTATTAAAAAAGTGTGACTTTGAGAGCAAAAACATGAAGAAAATGGGGAAAATCAGAAACCTGTGAATTTCTGACTCAGTTGACAGACTCATTTATCTGTTTCAATAGTAGACCTACAATTAGCCTATTTGCACTTGCAATTAGCCTACTTGCACAGTACAGCTTGGGTTGGCCTGACTGTGAAAGACCAATATGGGGTTTATAATGTTAGGTCATTTATAGTGTATGTCACTGCTTCTCATACAACTTTTCTTTCGCCATGTCGGCCGTTTGGGAAATAGTATAGTATACCCACTTCTCAGGCACCATTACACCACTACACACAGAGAGACAAAATGCCAAAATTGTGTGCAGGTCCCAGACCACATACAATCGTTCGGAAGAGAAAAAGTTAATTAGAAAACGCTTCGTAATCAGCAGGTATACACTAACAGTAAAATATTTACTTTACAGCCCTTCCCAACAATGCAGAGACAAAAACGATAAACAATAGACAAATTGAAAAATAGTAACACAAGGAATAAATACATGAGTAAAGATAATTTCGCTATATACAGTGCATTCGGAAAGTATTCATACCCCTTGACTTTTTCCACATTTTGTTACGTTACAGCCTTATACTAAAATTGATTAAATCAATTTTTTCCCTCATCAATCTACACACATTACCCCATAATGATTTCTTGCAAAAAACTAACAGAAATACCTTATTTACATAAGTATTCAGACCCTTTGCTTTGAGACTCGACAGTGAACTCAGCTGTATCCTGTTTCCATTGATCATCGTTGAGATGTTTCTACAACTTGATTGGAATCCACCTGTCATTTATTCAATTGATTGGACATGATTTGGAAAGGCACACACCTGTCTATATAAGGTCCCACAGCTGACAGTGCATGTCAGAGCAAAAACCAAGCCATGAGGTCAAAGGAACTGTCCATAGACCTCTCAGACAGGATTGTGTCGAGGCATACATCTGGGGAAGTGTACTGAAACATTTCTGCAGCATTGAAGCTCCCCAAGAACACAGTAGCCTCCATCATTCTTAAATGGAAGACGTTTAGAACCACAAAGACTCTTCCTAGAGCTGGCAGCCCGGCCAAACGGAGCAATGGGGGAGAAGGGCCTTGGTCAGGGAGGTGACCAAGAACCCGATGGTCACTCTGACAGAGCTTCAGAGTTCCTCTGTGGAAATGGGAGAACCTTCCAGAAGGACAGCCATCTCAGCAGCACTCCACCAATCAGGCCTTTATGGTAGTGTCCAGATGGAAGCCATTCCTCAGTAAAAGGCACATGACAGCCCGCTTGGAGTTTGCCAAAAGGCCCCTAAAGACTCTCAGACCATGAGAAAAAAGATTCTCTGGTTTGATGAAGCCAAGATTGAACTCTTTGGCCTGAATGCCAAGCATCAAGTCTGGAGGAAACCTGGCACCATCTCTACGGTGAAGCATGGTGGTGGCAGCATCATACTGTGGGGATGTGTTTCAGTGGCAGGGACTGGGAGACTAGTCAGGTTTGAGGGAAAGATGAACGGAGCAATGTACAGAGATCCTTGATGAAAATCTGCTCCAGAGTGCTCAGGACCTCAGACTGGGGTGAAGGATCACCTTCCAACAGGACAACGACCCTAAGCACACAGCCAAGACAATGCAGAAGTGGCTTCAGGACAAGTCTCTGAATGTTCTTGAGTGGCCCAGCCAAAGCACGGACTTGAACCTGAACATCTCTGGAGAGACCTGAAAATATCTGTGCAGCGACGCTCTTCGTCCAACCCGACAGAGCTTGAGAGAATCTGAAGAGAAGAATGGGAGAAACTCCCCAAATACAGGTGTGCCAAGCTTGTAGCGTCATACCCAATAACAATTTAGGCTGTAATCACTGCCAAAGGTGCATCTACAAAGTACTGAGTAAAGGGTCTGATCACTTACGTAAATGTAATATTTCAGTAAAAATATATATATATATATATTTTAGAATAAGTGGGAGCCACATTCTCACATTTGGGCTCATCAGACCAAAGGACAGATTTCCACCGGTCTAATGTCCATCGTTCATGTTTCTCGTGCAAACCTGTCATCAAGGCAAAGGGTGGCTACTACTTATATTTTGATTTGTTTAACAGTTTTTTTGGTTACTACATGATTCCATATTTGTTATTTCATAGTTGTTCTGTCTTCATTATTATTCTACAATGTAGAACATAGTAAAACTATTGAAAAACCTTTGAATGAGTAGGTGTGTTCGAACAGACTGGTGCAGACTGTTACTGTATATTAACAGATACATAGATATAGAAATACACTGCACTTTTCCCCACTTTCGTCAAGTGTATTCAGCTACTGTGAACAACTTCAAACACTCACTCAGTAATTTCCCAACCAATTTGACATGTGTTGGTATCCCATCTGGTTTTTCAAGATCAATATGAGTGTTGAGGCTGTTTGTTTGCAGCCAGCATCTCATTAGCGCTCGTCTTCATCCATTTGCTGTTATCTCACCTCAAGTCTGTACACGTCTGTACAGCACAAATGATCACATTCTAAAAACAGCACATAGTCTGTGGCTGGCTAAAACCAACATAACACTTGCCAAATGAGGGATTGTGTAACAGCTAACACGTTTTAATGTGCGTCCAATAGCAGCGTGTGTCTGAAGCAATAATTCAAGTCTCTCGAGGGAAAGAGGGAAGGGAACAATTTTTACCAGGCAGCAGTCGCCGAGGCCTTCATTATACCAAGTAGAAGAAGAAGAACACAAACGAACTGCAGCATTCAGTCATTTTATAATGAGTATGGGGTGACACAGGTCACCTTATATGTGTTCTTCCCTCATTAAGAGGAAGAGGCTAGTCAGATACTGATTCCTGTGCAAAGATGAAGCCATTAGCTTTGGCTGGACAAAGTCTGCTCTTGTGCTGTGAGCTAGAGGTTTTTAATTGCTACGTTTCCAGACACATACAGCTCAACTTTTGCCAGGCATCCGTACCCTGTCACAACACTTGACAATGTGTCTGTCTGCACATTTAGTAGATATGCTACTTAGGCCTAACTGGATAACTTAGTGTCCATGTGTATTGAGTCACTATGTTAACCTGTTGTGTTCTTATTACTGTGCAATCATTCTTAGTACAGTGTAACAAGCAACGACATTTACACGGTACAAGAAGAGGTCAACAGTAAGCTGCTCATTACACAGTCGTAAGAAGACGGTGAAGTGTTACCCTCCTCTGTTCTATTGCTTTTTGTCCAATTCAGACCGTGTTAGGCTATTCTGAAAATCATTAGCATTAAAACAGCTACTTGTTTCCATGTGGATTCACTCTTGCCGCACAGACGTCAGAATCAAAGCAAGTAAATTACACAGCTAGCATTGACATATGGTGCAAGGCAGTCTGCTATTGCGCGGCTATTTATGGCTGCTCCCGGCTAGGTCAGTCAGTCACAAGGGACCCTTCGAAAATGCTGTCTGAACAATCCCTTTAATTGTGAGCAATGCCTTTAACCCACACATTCACACGCAATTAGTTTTACATTTTCAGTTTCCTACTGCATGTGTCACTCAAAAGTACTTAGAGGATTTGGGTTAGAGGTTGATCTTGAGTCTCTTCACAGTTCACACACTGGAAGGCTGTTGAGTTATGCAACATTGTACACTAAACTGGGGGGGAAAATGCAGATTCATTCTTGTCTCAAGATTATCCTAGAAGGGGGGTCGGGGATCTGTAATGCACATTGCAAAGAGTACAGAAAAAAACATTCCCTAGTTGTGATCGCACATATAGAAGGATGATATCAGGTTTTCTATTCCATTTCAAGTGAATGGTATTTAAGATTCCCATCATCGCCAAATCTTGTGTAAAGAAATGTTATAGGCCTACTCTGCTACTCAAGATACTTTTTAGCCAATATACTGTCTCCCATCAGAGCTTAATGGAAGAAAGTTTGACATTCTTGTGTAACCCATTTCATAAAAATAGCCTGGGCAAGACCTGATAGGACGTCCAGGATTGATTTATTAACCTAATCAGAGAGACGTAGGGGACATGCATTTAGCGTGCACTTTGTATCAGCAGAGATGGCACTTGAGGTCATTTGCTGGGAAGAACAGCCAATCACTTGACAAGATCTTCTCTCATTTCCCTTCCCATCTTACTCCATAATCCTTCTGATCAGGGATACTGCATGGGCCATGCTTCTGATTTGATATTAGGTTGGTTGATTAGGCACCCTATTTCTCACCAATGCTGTTTTCCTCTATTTGAAATACTATACAACCTTGTTTCATTGTGACTATGTTGATTTCCAAACGCAGCTCAAGGTTTATCAGCAATCCTCTGTCCACGAAAGAAATGGGTTGTGATTGGCTCTCAGCAAAGATAGCGTTTTAACTCGATCTGGGAACATGGCCTCCGTCCCAAATGGCCCACTCTTCCTCATATGGTGCACTACTTTTGACCAGAGCTCTGCCAATTGCGATGCACAGTTGGCCACTCCGTACTGAAACAATAATAGGCCATCATACATTCTTCTGTCATGTAACATGAGAGCGTGTAGTGGCTAATCTAAAATACCTGAGTGATTCCATCACAGCTGGGTCAAATGGACAGAGCCACTGAGGCACACAATAAACTGTCAACATCTTGTGGTGATCAAACGATATTACATCTGTCCAAGATCTGAGATGATTGTCTTCCATACAGTAGATCAGCTTTTCTTTAACCGTATATATAGTGTCTCATTATTATAAAGGGTTGTGGGTCAGAGTTAATACATACTGGCAAACCATTTCACTCATATAAGATACTGTATTGCAAGACATAAACACCCCTGAATGAGTAACTACACAAATGGAATTCATACTTTATTTTACAGTATTTTTGTAGGCATCCTTTTCATAAACACAGGAAACAGCTAGTCCTATATGGATGTTTTCATTGTCTAGAATAGCGGCACAACAGGGCTTGTTGCTAATGCACCAGCTCCTGGTGATTGAACATTGTTTACCACACAATTACTGTGGTTAGCAGAAGGGTTCCTCCTTCTAATCACTGACTTACTGTCTAAATGGCTATTACCATATAGAAGTCGTTTTTTACCATCACTTCCCTTAAACATGTCAATATCCAGATTGCACCAGGGATTGCACAACCACCGTCCACGTCAGTGGCTTCTGCAGCAGTCACTGCAGATTGTCTAGGGTGCGCGTCCAAAATGGAACCCTATTCCCTATATAGTGCACTACTGTTGACCAGAGAGGTGCATCAAAAAATAGGGCACCATCTAGGGAATAGGATGCCATTTGGGTCGCTGTCCAGATCTTTACATTTGAGATGTACTACTACAAGACAGACACCTCTCCCGTGGCAATGGATCAGTCTCCCCAGTCTCCCACACAGTCTTGCCTCAAACCATCTCTAATTAAAGCTATGTTTCATTCTGGGCACAGTGGAAGTGCAGGTCCCCACAACAATTAAGGGCAGGCTTACTCCTCTGGACCTCTGATCCTGTGTGAGAAGAAAGGGGCCATCCAGGGTGCTGATTATCCCTCCTCTCTCCCCATTATTGGATTCACTTCTCCGACTGAATAAAATCCCATATATCGAGCGCACTAGCAGGGAGAGAGAGGCTGGCAGACACACACGATCATGTACATATCAGACACGAGGAGAAAGAGAGGACAAACACAGTATAGGACCGTGGCCTTCCTCCCTTGCATTTAATCGTGAGGGTGTTGATGTTGGGAAGGAGATGAGATGAATCGTGTGAATAGCGGAACACATTTAGGGGACGGTGAATGTAGTAGTCAAGTGCTGTAGTAGCTAATGCACTGCCGTTTCTTCAGGATACTGGATGTGAAACGTCTCTATAATCACGACCGAGGACGCTGGTGTATAATGGCCCATAAATCATGTGAGTGTTGGGGCTTTTCAAAGCAGGCGTGTCGGAATTGCAATCCCTTTTTTGTGTTACAGTAAGTCCCTGCTGCTACAGGAGACGAACACAGACGTGAAAGCGTTAAATCCCCGGCTGTCTCCATGGTGAGGGGCACTAATCATGCAGTACCTCTTAGCGCCACAGCGAGCCCAGTCAGATAAGGCTTCCATTATGCTCTTATTTTAGACCATCTCATCCCTGTAATAGACTGGCAGCCCTGTGTGGCTGTCTTATTTACCCCCATGTGTCCTCATTTGTCTGTCCAGGCCCCGCAGCAGCCCGCAGGTGTGAGCCAGGCTGATTGATGCTGGCTTAGGGTGCCTGCCTCCCTGCCTGCCTCGGAGTGCCTTGCTGCCTGCCTCGGAGTGCCTTGCTGCCTGCCGCTGTGCAGAGGTGCTGAAGTGTTGCTCAGCCAAACTCAGATTGGGCCCCATGAGGAGTCATTAATTACACTGGAGTGGTTGCCTTGGAGAGGTTTACAAATATTTATTCTAAAAACCCTCCCATTCTCTGATGTGGGTGGGGAAAAGGGAAATATACAGTAAAGCAATTAAGTTATGCCATTACATGTAATATTATGCAAATACGCTTTGAGACAGTTATCCAGCAATGTAAGGCCTCTATAAACCAAATTAGTGCGAAATCGTTTGTCGTCAAGACCTCAACCTTAGACCGAGTCTTATTGGAAGCCATTTTCAACTGAGATTCAATCTGATCGCGCTTTGTCGACAACGCGCCATTTAAAAGGTAGTTTCAGATTGAGCCGACATATTTAGATTTACATTTGAGTCATTTATCAGACACTCTTATCCATAGCGACTTACAATTAGTGCATTCATCTTAAGATAGCCGGGTGAGACAACCACATATAAACAGTCATAGCAAGTACATTTTCCCGCAATAAAGTAGTTACTATCAAAGTCAGTGCTAGAAGGAAAGGAAAATACATACATCTTTTTTATATGCAGCATTTACCGTGAATGTGGTCTCCGTGAAAGCGGGAACATTGCCTTTAAAAGACACATTGTCGGCAAAGGGCAATCAGATTGAATCCCGGCCCCAGTTTATACTGGACCTTCTCCATAGGCTAACCCTAGACCTGACCTAGCAACTATAATGAGCGTATTATTGAGCCATGGTTAAAGTGCCACCAGGCTCCTAGTAGATATTAAGGATGGGTCCCAAATGGCACCCTATTCCCTCTATAGAGCACTACTTTTGACCAGGGACCTAGAGCCCTATGGGCCCTGGTCAAAAGTAGTGCAGTATATAGAAAACAGGATGCCACTTGGGACGCATCCCTAGAGCTAAGGAGGAGATGGGAGACACGGTGGCCCTAAAAGCTTCAACAGAAACGTTTCATCAACAACAGATTTATTCGATTTGTCGTTCACAGTTTCATTGGTTCGTATCGTCCCCCAGTAATCAAACACATGTGGCAGATTCCATCAAGATACTTTTTTCATTTCTTCTTTTTGGGGGTTTTTACAAAAATGTACAAACAGGTAACACACATCAGCTTAGACCAATACATGTACAGCGTAACAGTTCAAAATTCAAACACAATCTATAGTACATTCCTATTGTAGTACCATGCATGTAAAGATAAGCTACGGGGTGAAGTGTCCCCTACTGTAGGTACAGATCTAGGATCAGCTTCCTCTTCCCCAATCCTAACCGTAACTATTAGTGGGGGATATGAGTCTAGGGGCAACTTCACCCTACACCTAAAGATAATCTAGGTGAAACTAAACGATAAATATATATGAACGTAAACAGAGTTCATTTCATGTGAGTCTGAATGCCAAACAAACAGTAGGCATAGATATGACAGTGTTCAAGCATTGAGATAGTTAGAATCTGTTTTAGTACAGTAATGTCCATTAGGTAGTTTGTGGGTTTTTGCTGATGAACCTCTAAAACACATTGCACATTTCATAAACCCCTAGAAAGCATGAACAGAGTTCCATTGATATTTCTGAACAGCCGCACAGCAATGGATTCAATTACATAACCAAGCCACGTTCTACATTTCAACGGGGCTTTCAAGTTTTACAGCGTCTTAGAAAAATAATTGGTTCTGTATGTACAGTTACTGTGACGATGAAAACATGTTGGTGGCATTATTTATTTACACTACCGGATGTCAGCTGGTCCGGTTTGACAATCCATTGAAAAACATAGTCGATACGTTTTCTAAAATGTTGACCATATCAAGACATTTTGTATTCGTCCCAAATGGTACCCTATTACCTATATAGAGCACTACTTTAGACCAGAGCCCTAGGAGACCTGCTCAAAAATAGTACAATAGGGTACGATTAAGGACGCATGTTTGACTGATGATCAAAATGGCACAGCAAAGTGGTAAAATATGATGAGTTTTGTTTAGTCTCATTATACTGTTGCCATTGTTCAAATTGATTGATTCACTAATGCTGAGATGTTTCGGAGAGCTTTAGACTTCACAATAGCTTGATTAAATAAACAAGAAACTTGATATTCAAACCGACATTGTAAATGCACTCACAACCTTTTTATGTCTACAGATCATTTTTGCTTTATGTTTAGATCGGGCAAATTATATGTTATAAAGAACCGTGCAAATGATGAGTAAACTATTATAATAAAAGTGATGGACATAAAGTATAAGTTGAATAAGGAAACCTTCAAGTAGACAAACGTATCCAAAATAAATGATACATTCATAATCCAATGTTTGGGGAGCGGACCGTGCTACAGTGCAGTAGAAACAATTTCAACAAATAACTGCATTCTGTGACAACTACTCCGGTTGACTTTGAGGCAAAGCTTGTCAAGATTTTTCCTTTCTCTACTTTACTTGACCAATTCAATAATTGACTATTCTCTTAAGGCATACCGTATCAATCCAAGTAACTTTGGCCTCAGATATACAATTGTGTTTTGAAACAGTGTTATGACATATCTATTTCCTGTAATACAAAGGGACAGTGCAAACCTTTATGCCATGAGCATTGAAGCAAAAAGCTTCCCGAAATTACATGTGTAATGCAAATTGGATAATGGTAAATTAGATTTGCCAGCTATATGCCTCCATGCATGAGTTCTGTATCACCTCTAATGTTTGGAGTTTTGTCAGCCTCTTGATATGTACCCATCAACAACAGCAACCCTTACCCTTCACCCTCAGACGTACATGTGGCTCCAACATAGATATGAATTGGGGGGTGTACAATGTCCGAACAGAATCATCTCTTTTCAGGGTTACACTTTAAACACACACTTATGTACAGAGCCAGAGTACATAGTCTGTGAGACCCCACAGACGCACAAATGGTGTCCTGCTATTGGTGCTGCTGCTGTACAAAAGTCGGATCTCTGAACACACACACGACCAGGATTGAGAGCCATCTGACATATACAGTACCGTCAGTGCGATAGTCACTCTGATTCCAGCTTCCTCCATATGTAAAAGTGTAAGTCACCGTCACTTCAGACCCGTTCATATGATTCAACCATACAGATATTTCTGGCTGAGAGTGTGCACGCCAGCCTCTTGCCAGCCACTGTGTGTAATACTGATTGAATGAGAGGATCAGAATCGCAGATAAAGCCCTTGCCGAGCCTCCGAAGCCCCATGAAAAAAAATGGGGGAAAAACACAGGCTGCTACCTGCCTGCTTCTTCCCCACCTTCGAGTGTTGAAGGAGGCAGGAGCGTGTGCATGATAAAAGATACCTGGTGGAGCGATGCAAAGGTAGTGGCCAGCGGAAGCAAAGTGGGCGGTGGTTCAGGTGGGGGCGAAACTGGCCAGGGCGGTGGTGAGTGAAGGTGGAGGTCCTGCTCCTGGTCAGATCAGAGCGTCAGTGTCATGTTGCGGAGGAACCACTGCTGGGAGCGGCTGCCTGTGCAGTCTCTCAGGGTGGGCACCATCTTGTCCTCCTCAGTAGGCATGTCCAGACACTGGTTACTGTTGACGTGCAGCAGGGTCAGCCGCTGGGGAGAGAGGCGCAGGCAGACAGGCAGAAACAGGCACACACACGCACAGACACGCACACACACACGGGTGAATGAGCATTACGCACTAAACACATGGGCACTGCAAAATGTGAGCCGAGATTCTGGCCTCTGCTCCACCTGCAGCCAGAGAGATGGTTTCTGGGTAGATTAGATTTACAGATGAGCACCACTTCAACATATTTTAAAATTGATGTTTTCCACCCACTCATACAGATTTTGCAGTATCTTCCCCAGCAGCTTGTATGTGGATTACATTTAATTTACAGAAACGTCATCATTGGGTATTGAAATGATGCTGACTTATGTTCGGCTAAATAAGTGTCAAACCTTTCAAAATAAATGTTGTGATAAAAAACGAATGCTCCTGAATGTACCCGAGGACTTCACCTCAGGAGGATTAGTTTGGTAGAAATCAATCTGAGTGCCGTCACAACGATGGCTGAATTTCCCATGTCGATACCTAAGCCCCAAAACGAATGGCAAGGAGAGGAGACATAAAAGCTCTTAATTAACCACTTATGGCCACTCTCTCTCAGAGGTAATGTACTTAGCCAGTTTATACCTCCGTTGGCGGTCGTTACTCTTGTCATAATGACCATACAGAGTGCAGATGGCAGAATCCAATTCTTACCGTTATGGCCGTGTTTCACTTCTTAAGGAAGGAAAATGCAATTCTCTTTCAAAGAGCCATGACATATATTGTTAAACGACATCAAAAAAGTATGTAGGTCTGTAGGGAGCAACAGCCCAACCAGTAGTGTAACCCGTCAGAACAGATTTCTCCATCATGAATCTCCAGCTCATTGTGTGTTGTGTTTTCTTCTTGTTATCACCATTTCAATTCAATCCAGGTCAATTTCTCTCATGAGATGACCTATTGGTAACAGAGAGGGATTCCCCCCATTTACACCTTGTGTTCTGGCCTGTAAGCCTGTGGCATATGAGGCTGATTCTTTTGTTCTTCTCACATACTCAATTTCACATGGACAGATTCTGTGAAAAGGGCTATTGATTAGAAAATCAATAGGTAGGCTACTGAGAGGAGATGGGAGGAAATGGTTGGGAATCAGACCGACTTGAATGGTGTCAGGTGCTGCAGGTGTGTGTGTGT